>NW_019264872.1:1517442-1521907 GCF_002742605.1 Olea europaea var. sylvestris
TTTTTTGTATGCCCATAGACTACTCAAATTAATATGGACTAAGTGAGTAGATACCGGCTAATATTACTCTAATTAAGGGATAATGGGAACCTTAATTAAGTAATATATAAAGGTTATTTTGGTTATGGTCCCCAATATACCAAATCATACACTCTTTTCCCTTCTCCCCATCAAGAAGAGAAATCACGGTCCCATTGAGGAATAAGGATATTTGGTTGAAGAAGATCACAAAACCACCCTCTTCATTTGCATTCATCGGTACGTAGTCGATTGTTGCAGTAATTCCGCAACAATAGGCAATCGTTTACAATGGATACAGGTATATTATCTGAATCTGTGAATCCTAGTAATTTAGCATGATGTTGATCCTAGGATTTAATTTATATTTGGACCTAATTTGATTTTCTAACATATATGATAATTGGAAAAGCAAGATTGGCAATCAGATTTTATTTATTTTTATTAATTTACTGTTTGTTGGTAGCTTAAAAAAGCAAGTAAACGAAATGATTGATGTAATGAATAGGTGAATTCTCTTCACTTTACTACTAAGCAGATTCAGAAGCCCTTCCATGTTTTGGTTTATTTATTTCTTTAAATTGACGAAAAATTCAAGAAAATGTGATAATTGCTATTCTGGTTACACTTTTAAACCTTTGGAATGTTTTATTTGTAAAGGAAAATCCTCAAGATGTTCTATATGTAGATATCCATCTAAATTAAATACAAAAAAACCACTGGGTTTTGATTTCTTCATAACTAGATATATTTACAAAGATAGATTTACGAGATCACATTGAAAGAGATTTAACTGATGTGTGTACATCAAATTTCGTCCATGTTAGTTTTTTGTCATATGGCTTATGACAATGGTAGAATGCCTCCACTGACTGTAATCATTACTTGCTTTCAGATTACTCCAGTCTTAAGTGGTTAGGATGCAGGGGCCCCATGATGAAGCAGATTATGACTCTCAGCTCAATATGGTGAGATAGATATTCTTGCATCTCTTTTTTCTTTTCCCTCTTCGAAAGTATACAAGTTACTTTATATTGATTGGTGGGGGTGATAGTAAACAAAGGGGATTTGTGATTTTGAGTGATATGAAAAATCTTTTGGTGCTGTTTCTTTCAATGAAATTAATGAGGGAAAATAGTTTGGAGTAGGTTTTTTACTTACCTGGAGTACAAAGTTTACATTTCTTCCTTATATTTGAAGAAGCAAAGCTAGGTGGAAGTAAATGGCTTTGCTGCTGGACAGCAAGAATAATGTTTGAGATCTAGTGATCAATTGTTGCAATAGTGTTGTAGTTGTGATCTTTAAAAGATGGTGCATCAAATATGTCCCTGAAATTCTTTTGGTTTATTTATTCCTATCTTAAGACACTTTCTTAACTTTTAATCATGTATAGGGTTTGCACGAGTCTTATAGCTTGTGTATTATAGCGGATAAAAAAATTGTGCTGCATATTCTAGTTTGAAGGATCACTCTGGTAATCTTTTGTTGTTACCATGAATGCTGTGTTTTGGCGCCCCACACTTGTGTTTTGTCCATTTATTTTTATTTTATGGTTAAATTAAATAATAAAAATAAGGAAAAATTGCAGCAGAAGCCCCAATCCTTTGAAACATTAGCAGACTTTCTCCAAAATTTTGATTTCTTGCAACCGTCACTCTTAATATTTCCAAACATTGCAGATGAATCCCTTTTAGACGATTTCCATCCATAATTTCATTAGTTGAAAAAAAAAATTTAACTTTGACCACATTTTTAATATTTTAAAAGGGGGTAAAAAAGTAATTTCCCATTTATCACATTATATAGGAATGAAATTAGAAAATGAAAAATTGAAAAACACAACATGTCTTCTTCCTCTCACCCCACCCCCACCCCCACGCACCGCCGCAGCCAGGAACTCCTCCCATGTCACCCTTTCCTTTGAATGGAGCGTCACCGCCGTCTTCTTCCTCTCTGGAGTACCCTTCCTCACACTACTCAAATCAAAAATCCAAAATCTTTTATGCGGGGGTCAAGTTTCTTGAAACTATAGGAGAGGGATATGTTCTAGAAAAAGATGAAGATGAGGAAATTGAAGAAGAATATGAAGTGGATGTAGAACTTGAAGGGAACATGTATCTCGAAGAAACAATTCTAGATTTGGGCCTCCTGGGATTGTTTAAAACCCCATTACAATCATCTTTTTTTGAAGACAATAATCGAGGTCTTCTTCAAGCTATGATTTTAGGGTTTTCAGAAACAGCAGCCACCATCTTCACAATCAAGAAATTACATACACATACATACAGAATAAAAAATGGAAATTCACCTCTCAAATTGTACTTTCAAACCAAAATAAACTTACCTAGAAGCCCTTCTATCATCACCATACGCACACTTGCAAGAAAAATCAAGAAATCCCACTGTAACTCAAGAAACCAAAATGGGTCTTTGCAAGATTCCACATTTTCCCAAGATTTCTTAGTATAAATGTAATGGACTACAGTTCAGCTAGTTTCCCCCCCAAAAAAATTGAAAAAAGTTGTAATTTTCCGGCGACGGCAACGATGGTGTGGATTTTGGATTTGAGTTAGGCTAGGGGGAGGGGGCAGAGGTGGAGTAGGTTGAGAGGAAGAAGATGGATTGTATTTTTTAATTTTTAATTTTTTAATTTCATTCCTATATAATGTGATAAATGAGAAATTACTCTTTTACCCCCTTTTAAAATATTAAAAATGTGGTCAAAGTTAAATTTTTGATCAACTAACGAAATTGTAGATGGAAACCGTCCAAAAGGGCTTCATCTGTAACGTTTCGAAAGGTTTGGGGTGATGGTTGCAATAAATCAAAGGTTTGGGAAAAGTCTGCTAATGTTTCAAAGGTTTGAGGCTTCTGCTGCAATTTTTCCTAAACATAATAACTCTGTGATTCCCTAATAATCTTGTCCATTACGATAATGATAGTCATTCAGCAAGCCCTTTAGTCTAGGCACTTAGATATAAAGAAGATGGCAAAAGTCAGGGATCTACCTATTAACCTACTATGTTTCTAAATCATCTAAGTTTTGTTCTACTCATGTCTTCCTGCCAACTGAATTATCTAAGTTTTGTTCTACTCATGTCTTCCTTTTTTAGAGAATTTTTTGTGGTGCTAACTGGTAAGAATGAGTATAACATAACTAAGTTTTGAAGGTTAGCTCATTCTTCATAATATTGACTAGTCTAACAGTATTTCTCATTTAACATTCCCTGGTATTTTAGCTGATATTCACTCAATGTTTTTTCACTATTTTTCAGGCCAAGAAGGAAAGCCTATGTCAATAATGTCTCAGATAGTTAAGCCAGGTCCTTTGCTTATTTCTAAATGCTTTGTGCTATAATATTAAGATATTAACTGTGGTTGCCATTATTTAACGATGCTGACCCCTTTTCATCTTTTCTATTTATTTGAGTTACAGCTCCCCTGAAAGTAACAAATGTGAAAATAATTGGTGAATTAAAGGAAGGAAGGTTACTGTAACTGGTATTGTCACTGGAAAAACTGAAGTAACTAGAATAGATGCTGATCTGTGTGGATTGAGCATGGAAGCTATCACAGTTGTTCAATTACCCCTCATTTTATGAGATTTCTTTGTGAATTGTATTTGAGAAATTGTCACAATTAGAAACCGTGCTCCCTTTTTAGGTGGTGGTGTATCATATTTGATATTTGAATAATGTTGTTCCAACAGATTAGTTTGTACAGATTCAATACATGTAATAAAAAATAAATAAACGAGCTAACACGTGGCTGGAAGGGAAATAAAATCAGATGGTGATAATAAATGGAAGAAAAACGTGCGGTCTGTAAGTGTTATGCCCTAGATCCAATCGATTTAGGTTGTAAACGCTTTTAATATATTTAATGCATTTGATTTTGGCGAGATCTATTATTTATTTAAATTGATTTTGTGATAAATAATATTAAATAATAGAATCCGAAGACCCAATTTTTAGGTAATCTGTTAATCACAAGGAGTTGTGATTGTGAGATACAAATTACATATAATTGGATCTTGAATAAACCATGGTCGTAAGTAATAACGAGATACGGATATCGTTAATACAGTTAGACCATCACGTGTGGCATTTCTTACTTGTGAAGTAAGTAGCTGATCTCACGAGCTAAAGTGTGGTGACACTTAAATGAACATGTGGATGTTTTGTTGTAGAACAAAACATTGGAGACCCGCTAAGAGATTCCACATGGATAACTATCTGAGTGTCAGTGGCTAATCTCTAACGTTCGGTAGTGGGATTAATCCTTTGACTTGAGGTCGTCATAGTACCCTATATGAGGACAGTCATACTTTGGCGGTGTTGGATGTTGCTCTGAAAAGGGCCGCTAATACGACATCGTTCGGGTACGTCAAGAATCGTATGAAGGTTGTGATTGATCAATAAAGGATTCGTCACTCTTAGATAGTAGG
>NW_019264872.1:1526107-1534206 GCF_002742605.1 Olea europaea var. sylvestris
TGGGGGGGGGGGGATATAAAAGTCAAACTTGGGTTTGCTTTCGAGGGTAGCTGTTTGAGGAGAGTGAAACCCTTAACCAGCAAAAATGAAAACACAATGTCGTCAAATAAAAAATTGCAGGGAGGGAGAAGATTAATAAATATGCCATTATCAGAAGCATGTCAGTATCCGACACGCATTGGATACCCACTTGCCGGTGCGATGAGCGTATTGGTGCTCATAGCTCTAGCTCATACCTATAATAATTTTGTTGAAAGGAAATAAATGAAGTCAAAGACAACATGTATGATTACTAGACACATCTGAATTTCCACAGGATTACCTATAGTGCAGAACATCTTCCTACCAACATGAGATATATCACAGCTTTACAGAAGTGAAATTTATCTAGAAAAATCCTTCTCCTTCCTTTTTTTCGGAAGAAAAGGAGGATCCAAACAAAATCAATGAAACGGAAGAAATCCGAGTGAAAATGGAAACTTCCAATCACATGAACAAAGTGATTTAATGAGCAAAATGGTAACTTCCAATCACATAAACAAAGTGGAATTTAACGAGAACAATGGTAACTTCACTCACATTAACAGCATTAGCAGAACACAAATTAATAGTAAAGTATGAAATACTATTTGTCGTTACCGTTGCAGCAGGAGCATTTGATGTGGTTGAACCTTCACCTGATGAGCTCTTGTTCTGAAATATTTCATTGGAAAAAAAAATTTAAAAATCTACTACAAATGTAACAGTTACTAACAACTCGAGACAAGTAGTGTCAAAAGCATCAAAGAAATTCTTAAAAGGAATAATCAAGGAGAAACCAAAGGCAGCATCCTGGCAACAAGATCTGGTTACAAAACAAACACAAACCTCCATAGATTGGGTCCCCACAAAGCTACCAACTTTGGGAGGCAGGGGCACCACTTCCTAGCTGTTTTATATGATGATGTGGAACCATGCAAGGATGGTAGTTGCCGACTTGCCGTACATTGATGAATGGGGCTATGAGGATTCGGCTGCTGGCTTTGGTGGACAACAGACCAGAAATCAAATGCTGCTATTGAGTTGGAAATTTGGGTTAGGCTAATAAGTGGTGGAACGATGGATCAGAATAAGAAGGCAAGATTATTTTTTTGGCTGGAGGAATATAAATTTTGGACAGCTGAACTCGGTTCAAGCAAATCTCTCATTTTTGTTATTGTTGAATAGTAGAATCAACAGTAACTTTCTTCGCTAAACAGTGGCATGACTGTAACTTTTTTTTAACTGCTAAACAGTGTCGTAAACTGTAGCCTGTCCATGGCTACCTTTTTTTTACTTCTCCTTTTTTTCATTAAAAAGGCCTCAGTGAGCTAAAAGGGTAGGCTTTGACAACAATTAGTGGAGAAGAGAGAGAGAGAGAAGAGAAGAGACCTTGAAAAGAGTTATAAAGACAATCACAATTATTTCAAAAATAAGGTATAATTTATTCAACAAGGCTAGTCCTATTTGTACGTAAAATTCATACCAATACAAGGTAAGTTACCAAAATATGAAATTGGCAAATTTCAAATTAATAAATCATAATATAAATTTTATGGTCAAGTCAAAAAGCATGTAATTTGGCATGTGATCTTCCATGTTAGGAAGGTAATGCCTTTACTAGGAATGTAATATCCATCACCTTCATATCAGATAAAGCTCCCTAGAGCAAAGTTCACATATTGATGTGCATCTGAATCCAACATAATCTAAATTCATAGCCTCTCTACTAATTCCATGTTTAACACAAAACAAAGAATGGGTCATGTGCATTATTATCAATTTAGGCCCTTGATTCACATAACTGGCATTACAGTTGAAAAAGCTGGTGAAACATGCATAAAGTAATATTCATTTGAGAATATCATCTCGAAATGGTGGTAAACCCATGTGCCTTCACAGGCATAAAATGAAGATTCCATTTTTCTAAACTATTGTTCCTGCTGAAAATCTTCTGGCCATAAAAATATACTGCAACGACAGAAGGCCATAAAGTCAAAACAATAAGGTAAAATGTTTTTGAAACGAAGAAACAAATGATAAACAAATTGGCTGCAGCCTATAATAGTGTTCTGAAGGTAAATACGGATTATTTCTTCTCATGCACACAGTGACAAGCAACATATCAAGTTTTACCTTTGTAAGCATGATGACAACATAACTATTCTCAGCAACATTATTTTCTTCCAGTGTTGAGCCATCCTTGAGAACTTTTCCTTGATAGATTAGCATCTGTTGTGCAGCAGGATAAATATCTGATCCCTGAGCAGTTTCTATGGTTTTCTTCACATCTTCAACCTGCAGAATGACATAAAATGCTCATAATTTGAGAAAATATAGGCTATCAGTCCACCCATAAAATTTAAAGATCGCATATTTTTAAATACTATTATACAAATATCAGCAAATTTTCTCTCTTCAACCTAAAAATGAGCACCACACCACGATCTTCACAAAGGAAATTCCTTTAAATATTTTGTTCTATGTTAAAACATATTTTGTTCTATGTTAAAACATGTCACAAAAGCGAAGAACCCTGCCTTTATCCAATTCTAAATGTTATATCTATAAATGCTCCAACTGGATTCAGCCAATTCACACTCAATCAGATTTTAGCATCGTCTCAAAAGTCGGGGTAATACTCATTCAAATGATTAACACGTGTCCACATAAAATCATGTCTTATCAAGTGTTCATTTTTTGCCATGGAAAAGGGCATTATTTTAATTCTGTGATAGAAATAAACTAACAAATAACAGTTTTCAAGATTAAATCCCACAGCATTAATAGAAAATTTTAAATAAAAGACAATAGAAGTATTTCAACAGTAGGCAATATGTGCATGATTTGGAAGTTCTATGTCCTGACTTAAAAAGGCAAAAATTCAGGGAAATACAGCTAAAAGTTAAAATTAATTGCAAGTGGGTGGGGGCACTTGGACCATATAATAGAAAATAGAAAAGAAATTTTAAAACATCTGTGTAACAAGCATTTATTTATTTAGAAAGAAAAGAGAAATATGCATCTGAAAAACATTAATGTAAGAAAACAATAGGTGTTGCCGTTGCTCGAAGTGTGGATTTATTATCCACTTAAAAGATTTCACCAACAAAAATCAAAATTTATAAAAAAAAAAAAAAAAAAAGTTTTGTTTTTTTTTGGAAAAAAAAAAAAAAAAAAAAAAAAACGAGTTTACACATGGCTGGAAGGGAAATAAAAACCCCCACTGATAATAAATGGAAGAAAAACGTTTGGTGCGTGCGGTGTTGGCACATTATTCCCAAATTCAACAAAAACCAATCTGGAAAGTTTGAGTGAAAAAATCGGTGAGGTCGGAACTTCCAGTCGCCGCGAATCTCGACACCAGCGAACCTCCCATAAAATCTGACAGGTCTTGGCTCATTATCCCTAAAATCAAAGAAAAATGGTGGGGGTTGGCAAGCATTCCAAATCGAACCATTCGCGAACTGCATCGCTGCTGGCCGCTACGTACTAGAACACCGAAGTCGTCATCTTGCCAGGTATGGTTCTTCTAATTTTTTCTCCAAAGAGACTGTATTTAAAACATTTATCTAAGAGATCGTAGTAACAAAAGTAGGTTATGAAATTTGAAATAAGAAGTGCAACCAAAGAGGAGTTAGATTAAAAGTTTATATGGGGACAGTCATAAGGACCAAAGCAAATTTTAGTTCGGTCTAGATCAATAATACATCCTCGTGTCAATAAAGTTAGATATGGACAATTAATCCCACTTTTCACGAGACCCTGAGCTCTCAAAATTTAAGGTAAATTCCATCATTTCGGGATCATACGCACATTTTATTAATTTAGAAATTTTTTAAGATTTATATTCACATTTTGTTCCTGGAGAATTGCATTTTAGTTTAGTTATTGATATAGGGAAAAAAGCAAGTCTGATTATAACATTGAATAGATCGGTCTATTTTCAAATTCAAGAATTCGCTTCGAGAATTAGCTAATTAGGACTACACTGAAATTTTAAACCAACATCAATATTGGTCATCAAATAAAAGTTGTGTTCGTTCAATTTTTTTTCTAACTCACAATTTTGGTGAACAAATCTTATTGCCTAGATTTTGGTCATTCTTACCAATGAACAGAAAATTAGAAGATAGTTCGTCTGTATTTTCATATAGTTGCAAAAATAAACATTGAGGGAAAAAGAAAAAAGTAGATGAAAAGAAAAGAAAAGAAAGGTTATCTTAATTATGGCTCAAGTTTACAACGCATGATGTTAATGGATTGATTTGGTCTATTCAAGCAATTCCAATCTCTTTAAACCTAACCTACTAACAGGTTTTGACTCCTAAATGTTACCCTCTTGGACTGAAATTTTTTATTTTGGTTTGTTGCATTTACTGTATGGGTTCATGGATTTTTTAAGGTTGGTAATTTGCAATGGTGAGATTGTGTTGTTGTGTTCATTTGGTGCTTGAAACTGATGTTGGGTGGTTGATTGCTGTTGTAGAATAGGAGGAAAGAATTCCGGAATTTGTCATAGTTGCAGATCGAAGGGACATTTCTTCGATGAATGTCGAAGTAAGATCGCTGCCTTGTTTGCAAGAGTGGATTCCAGAAGTGCTTTGAGGTGGAGAGAGAGACCGATAACAAAGGAAAACTATTCAAATGCTGTAGTCGTAAATGCGATTTTTGGAGTGGGTTGGAGAAGAAGAATCAAGTGGTGAATCAAGTGCCGTCGATAGCAAGGCAAATCCTGTATCGAAAGAATCAGTGTCGGATTTGTCGTGCATGTTTCAATATCAAATTCATCTCCCCGACGAAGAAGAGGTCCAAATTTCGATGAATATGAACATGACAATTCACAACATGGAGAAGAATGAGAAATGAAAGTGGCCGGCTGCATTAGTAGCCCCATTTTTTAATAAACGTTGATGTTATGTATGTTTGCATTTGTACGACTCTTCGTAGTGACCTTTTGGGTTTGAAATTCGGCCCTCTCCATATTTCCTTCTTTTGGAAGGTCTTGTGGTTTGAAATTTAGTTCTTTCTAATTGTAGCTTTAAAATTCCCTTAATTTTTCTACTGGCATGCTGTAAGACAGAACCGATATTGATATCAATTTATTTGAGCTTGAATTGACTTAACTTTTATATATGGGTGAAAAATCACTAATTCTACAAATAGTGCTATTCATATATGGGAAGTAGAATTGAATTAATTTTTGATACTTATTAATATATTTGATTTGGCGTTCTGAGTTTTAATTTGTGAGTATGATACTTATTAAGGGATGATCTTGTGCCTTGCTGACTGTTGTGATTTGGATATGTATTTAAACAGCAAAACTCTTTGCTGGGATTTGTGCTACATAAATCAATGTGTGAAGTGTAAACTTCATTAAGATATTCCCATGTATTTTATAATTATGTGTCTGTAAATGTTAATCCTTTAATCCTGGATGTGTTCTGGCTGTCATTTTTTCGCGTGCTATCATTTTTCGTGCGACTTTTAGACCTTGTTTGTGATAATTATCAACACAAGTTTCGCATCTGTGACTTCGTAGGCTCATACTCGCTTTTCTTGAAACTGAAAAGTGGGTTTCTTTTCAGAAATTAGTTAAGTTACAAGGTTCAATATTGTTAAAAATGTTGCTGGCTTCTGTCCTTATAATCTGTGAAGGATGCAAAGTTAGCCGACACAAGGTCCCATTGATATGTGCTTTAAATGTGTAGAAACCTTTGGTTTGTTACAGTTATGGTAACCATAATAATAAAGAGTATGTAAATTAAAAGAAGATGCCCCATAATGCGTAAAGTGCTTTCTATTATTGAAGTGTGTATGTATCTGTTAAAGGTGACTTTTTTGGAGCATAAATTCTATCTTATTAAATGGATGCATAATTTATTATAATCTCTAGTCAAAATGTGCCTGTGACTTTTGAGTTTCTATGCAGAGAAAAACTTAATCTAGTGTTATTGTCCTGCTGATTCTCAGACACAGACAATTTATTAACCACCACTCCAAGCAGTCACAAGAATTGAATCATTGCTAACTAAATTGTACAAAAAGCCGACTGCCCGTCTTTCACAAACTCCTCTCTGAACTTCAGAATCTTCTCAAGACTATGATATACATTATGAAGAGGTTCCTAGAAATAATACACATCAATATTATAGTGATGTTGCATAAGCATCCAGATAAAAAATTTAAAATAGTAGCTGTAGGAAAGATACACCAGGACAAGGGAAAAGAGTGAAACAAGAACCTAATAAATTCAAAGCCTAAACTTTATTAAATATCTCCAAGTATTTTATATGAAAAGCAAAAAAATCCAGGCATGAATAAATCTGGAGGATACACTAAGCATCAACTCACATAAAAATGATTTCTAAGTTGTAGCATAAAGTGCTTAGTAAAATCATCTTTTGAATTATTGGAAACTATAGTAGAAATATGTGAAACAAAAATACAAAGAGTGATTAGCAGTTTTTGAGAATTTGCCACCTCGAGGACTGAAATGTTTGAAGTAGTATAAGATAGTTGAGGAGAATTTGCATAACAATTAAGTCTACATATAAATGATCAATTACAATACGATGACGTTGTTGGTATTGCATCTTGCTAATGTTGAGATGCTTGAAGTTCCTGTGTACCAATTGGAGTAGCACTCTGACTCGATTTTGGTCTCTTTCCTTTGCTCGATGTCAACGTTACCTGTATATCAAAACGAGCGTATGAGGATTTGTTCTAACAACTAGGCAGAATATGAATTATAATATTTTAAAATACCTTTACTTTCTTCGAACTCGACTCCAACGGGCTTTTACTTCGAAGTTTCTTTGGTACACCTTTCTTCTCGATACGACTAGTCCCATACGCTCCCGCTCAAGGTATTTTGCGATACACTATACTGAGTGCTTGATTGTACCGTACGATGTGCGAGGACATTACTAGTTGTACTCGTCCGTGTCAACGTAAGAATCGTACGCTGTGATTCGATCCACTCCATTATGGCACGAGTCTGCCCGTCGTCATCAGCAGCAAGGTCTGCCAACCCAGCAAAAGATGACACATACTGTCATATCTCACCTAACTAGGTGTACTAACCAACCCAGTGTAGTTCACAGCCACCTCGCGTGTGCTCTACTAACATCTCTTCTCCATCGTCTCAGTATGTACCTCTCCGGTATTGATGTGATGCAATTACGAATCAACACCGATATCGCATGCCTACAAATTATACCCCTGAACTCGAACAAGTGATAGATGCAAATGAATTAACAATTCTCTTTTTGAAATGAGACAAAAAAATATTTTTTTCTTCATTCGCTCGCCGCATGCCACAATTTCGCAGACCTCGTACATTGTCCCAAAACTATTTTCTGAAGTAGATATGAGGTCACAATACATCTTCCCTACAAACTCCTCTTGAACCTCCTTGAATTTTGAGATGGTGTAAACAGATTGAAATTGTTTCTCCATTTCAAACATACTTACGCATGATAGCATTTGTGAATATGATTTGAAATCAGCTTGAAATTCCTTTTCAACCTTATTTCGTAGTGCTCGCTCATATTGTTCCACATACTATTTCAATGAAGTCTTCGAATGTACATACCAGTCAAAAAATACATTCATACTCTCACTTCTTTGCGTTGTTGACATCCCAGCCTAAAAAATAGTTTTCAGAAAGCAAGGAACCCAATGCTTTATGTTCTCGTATAGTCCAGATAACCAATCATTTTCATGCAATTCAAACTTATTGATCATTGTGATCCAACCTTCTTCAAACTCTTCAACGAACTGGGAATCATACACCAATCCATGTATATCAGAAAATATAGAACCCTTATCAATATGGTACCCAAACTTCTCTGGCAACTTTTTCAAAATGTGCCATAAACACCACCTATGGTTTGTATTTGGAAAAACAATTTGAATTACGTTTTGCATGGCTCTATCCTGATCAGTGATTATTCCATGGGGAGCTATACCGTGCATGCACTGAAGCTATGACCTGAATAGCCACACAAAACTATTTGTATCCTCGTTCGAAAGCAAACCACAACGGAGCAGTGTTGATTGTCCATGGTGATTGA
>NW_019264872.1:1536550-1564530 GCF_002742605.1 Olea europaea var. sylvestris
TTCAGAAGAAGTAATTGAATTCTGGCGAAAGTATGAAAGACGTTGGTCAATTGTTTCTGCAATTGCGAAAGATCTGTTGACATTTCCGGTTAGCACTGTTGTTTCAGAGTCTGCTTTTAGTACAGGTAAAAGGGTTTTGACCGATGTCAAAAGCCGATTGAAAGAAAATGTTTTAGAAGCGTTAATGTGTGTGAATGATTGGTAGGACATTCATTTTCGACTATAAGATAAATATGTTGAAATTGCATGTCGTCAAGTAAGTGATATTTGATTTAATTATATTAATCAAAATTTTCTTATTTTTTAATCGTTAAATTTAATTTTCTTTAAAAAATTGTACACGTTACAACAAGTTATTCGTATAAAATTTTTAATTTCGCCTACTTAAAATTGATGTAGTCGGTCCCAAACCTGAATAAAGAAGGAGAGTTTACATTTTATCTACTTTAAAAGAAAATTAAAAAAAAAAAATTTTTGTAAATGTATTTCAAAAAATAATTCTTCTTCATTATAGAAATATTACAATATGATATAAATAAAAAAATAAAAAAGTGTTTTCATTAAATTATTTGTATTTTTTTAAAAGTGTTTTCATTACATTATTTGTGTTTTTCTTTATTTATATATTTAAAAAAAAGACGAGCCCACGAGCCAAAACTCAGCTCGACCCACGAGCTCGTCCGCCAAGCCGAGCTCGCCCAAAATCAACTAGTTGAGCCCAAGCTCAACTCGTCGCGAGCGCGAGCCGAGCTCATGAGGTTAAGGGCCGAGCCGGCTTGGCCCATGGCCACTACTACATGGTACATCAATGTTCAAGGTATCCTTGCAGTCAAGATAAAAGCATAGTAATCTAAAGTTGTGTAAACTTGCAAGCTCGATAGTAAATTTTAAGATTTATATTCACATTTTGTACCTGGAGAATTGCATTTTAGTTTAGTTATTGATATAGGGAAAAAAGCAAGTCTGATTATAACATTGAATAGATCGGTCTATTTTCAAATTCAAGAATTCGCTTCGAGAATTAGCTAATTAGGACTACACTGAAATTTTAAACCAACATCAATATTGGTCATCAAATAAAAGTTGTGTTCGTTCAATTTTTTTTTCTAACTCACAATTTTGGTGAACAAATCTTATTGCCTAGATTTTGGTCATTCTTACCAATGAACAGAAAATTAGAAGATAGTTCGTCTGTATTTTCATATAGTTGCAAAAATAAACATTGAGGGAAAAAGAAAAAAGTAGATGAAAAGAAAAGAAAAGAAAGGTTATCTTAATTATGGCTCAAGTTTACAACGCATGATGTTAATGGATTGATTTGGTCTATTCAAGCAATTCCAATCTCTTTAAACCTAACCTACTAACAGGTTTTGACTCCTAAATGTTACCCTCTTGGACTGAAATTTTTTATTTTGGTTTGTTGCATTTACTGTATGGGTTCATGGATTTTTTAAGGTTGGTAATTTGCAATGGTGAGATTGTGTTGTTGTGTTCATTTGGTGCTTGAAACTGATGTTGGGTGGTTGATTGCTGTTGTAGAATAGGAGGAAAGAATTCCGGAATTTGTCATAGTTGCAGATCGAAGGGACATTTCTTCGATGAATGTCGAAGTAAGATCGCTGCCCTGTTTGCAAGAGTGGATTCCAGAAGTGCTTTGAGGTGGAGAGAGAGACCGATAACAAAGGAAAACTATTCAAATGCTGTAGTCGTAAATGCGATTTTTGGAGTGGGTTGGAGAAGAAGAATCAAGTGGTGAATCAAGTGCCGTCGATAGCAAGGCAAATCCTGTATCGAAAGAATCAGTGTCGGATTTGTCGTGCATGTTTCAATATCAAATTCATCTCCCCGACGAAGAAGAGGTCCAAATTTCGATGAATATGAACATGACAATTCACAACATGGAGAAGAATGAGAAATGAAAGTGGCCGGCTGCATTAGTAGCCCCATTTTTTAATAAACGTTGATGTTATGTATGTTTGCATTTGTACGACTCTTCGTAGTGAACTTTTGGGTTTGAAATTCGGCCCTCTCCATATTTCCTTCTTTTGGAAGGTCTTGTGGTTTGAAATTTAGTTCTTTCTAATTGTAGCTTTAAAATTCCCTTAATTTTTCTACTGGCATGCTGTAAGACAGAACCGATATTGATATCAATTTATTTGAGCTTGAATTGACTTAACTTTTATATATGGGTGAAAAATCACTAATTCTACAAATAGTGCTATTCATATATGGGAAGTAGAATTGAATTAATTTTTGATACTTATTAATATATTTGATTTGGCGTTCTGAGTTTTAATTTGTGAGTATGATACTTATTAAGGGATGATCTTGTGCCTTGCTGACTGTTGTGATTTGGATATGTATTTAAACAGCAAAACTCTTTGCTGGGATTTGTGCTACATAAATCAATGTGTGAAGTGTAAACTTCATTAAGATATTCCCATGTATTTTATAATTATGTGTCTGTAAATGTTAATTCTTTAATCCTGGATGTGTTCTGGCTGTCATTTTTTGTGTGCTATCATTTTTCGTGCGACTTTTAGACCTTGTTTGTGATAATTATCAACACAAGTTTCGCATCTGTGACTTCGTAGGCTCATACTCGCTTTTCTTGAAACTGAAAAGTGGGTTTCTTTTCAGAAATTAGTTAAGTTACAAGGTTCAATATTGTTAAAAATGTTGCTGGCTTCTGTCCTTATAATCTGTGAAGGATGCAAAGTTAGCCGACACAAGGTCCCATTGATATGTGCTTTAAATGTGTAGAAACCTTTGGTTTGTTACAGTTATGGTAACCATAATAATAAAGAGTATGTAAATTAAAAGAAGATGCCCCATAATGCGTAAAGTGCTTTCTATTATTGAAGTGTGTATGTATCTGTTAAAGGTGACTTTTTTGGAGCATAAATTCTATCTTATTAAATGGATGCATAATTTATTATAATCTCTAGTCAAAATGTGCCTGTGACTTTTGAGTTTCTATGCAGAGAAAAACTTAATCTAGTGTTATTGTCCTGCTGATTCTCAGACACAGACAATTTATTAACCACCACTCCAAGCAGTCACAAGAATTGAATCATTGCTAACTAAATTGTACAAAAAGCCGACTGCCCGTCTTTCACAAACTCCTCTCTGAACTTCAGAATCTTCTCAAGACTATGATATACATTATGAAGAGGTTCCTAGAAATAATACACATCAATATTATAGTGATGTTGCATAAGCATCCAGATAAAAAATTTAAAATAGTAGCTGTAGGAAAGATACACCAGGACAAGGGAAAAGAGTGAAACAAGAACCTAATAAATTCAAAGCCTAAACTTTATTAAATATCTCCAAGTATTTTATATGAAAAGCAAAAAAATCCAGGCATGAATAAATCTGGAGGATACACTAAGCATCAACTCACATAAAAATGATTTCTAAGTTGTAGCATAAAGTGCTTAGTAAAATCATCTTTTGAATTATTGGAAACTATAGTAGAAATATGTGAAACAAAAATACAAAGAGTGATTAGCAGTTTTTGAGAATTTGCCACCTCGAGGACTGAAATGTTTGAAGTAGTATAAGATAGTTGAGGAGAATTTGCATAACAATTAAGTCTACATATAAATGATCAATTACAATACGATGACGTTGTTGGTATTGCATCTTGCTAATGTTGAGATGCTTGAAGTTCCTGTGTACCAATTGGAGTAGCACTCTGACTCGATTTTGGTCTCTTTCCTTTGCTCGATGTCAACGTTACCTGTATATCAAAACGAGCGTATGAGGATTTGTTCTAACAACTAGGCAGAATATGAATTATAATATTTTAAAATACCTTTACTTTCTTCGAACTCGACTCCAACGGGCTTTTACTTCGAAGTTTCTTTGGTACACCTTTCTTCTCGATACGACTAGTCCCATACGCTCCCGCTCAAGGTATTTTGCGATACACTATACTGAGTGCTTGATTGTACCGTACGATGTGCGAGGACATTACTAGTTGTACTCGTCCGTGTCAACGTAAGAATCGTACGCTGTGATTCGATCCACTCCATTATGGCACGAGTCTGCCCGTCGTCATCAGCAGCAAGGTCTGCCAACCCAGCAAAAGATGACAC
The DNA here is from genome assembly GCF_002742605.1 of Olea europaea var. sylvestris. Lineage (NCBI taxonomy): Eukaryota > Viridiplantae > Streptophyta > Magnoliopsida > Lamiales > Oleaceae > Olea > Olea europaea. Next base: position 1,540,654 of record NW_019264872.1, read on the forward strand.
ATACTGTCATATCTCACCTAACTAGGTGTACTAACCAACCCAGTGTAGTTCACAGCCACCTCGCGTGTGCTCTACTAACATCTCTTCTCCATCGTCTCAGTATGTACCTCTCCGGTATTGATGTGATGCAATTACGAATCAACACCGATATCGCATGCCTACAAATTATACCCCTGAACTCGAACAAGTGATAGATGCAAATGAATTAACAATTCTCTTTTTGAAATGAGACAAAAAAATATTTTTTTCTTCATTCGCTCGCCGCATGCCACAATTTCGCAGACCTCGTACATTGTCCCAAAACTATTTTCTGAAGTAGATATGAGGTCGCAATACATCTTCCCTACAAACTCCTCTTGAACCTCCTTGAATTTTGAGATGGTGTAAACAGATTGAAATTGTTTCTCCATTTCAAACATACTTACGCATGATAGCATTTGTGAATATGATTTGAAATCAGCTTGAAATTCCTTTTCAACCTTATTTCGTAGTGCTCGCTCATATTGTTCCACATACTATTTCAATGAAGTCTTCGAATGTACATATCAGTCAAAAAATACATTCATACTCTCACTTCTTTGCGTTGTTGACATCCCAGCCTAAAAAATAGTTTTCAGAAAGCAAGGAACCCAATGCTTTATGTTCTCGTATAGTCCAGATAACCAATCATTTTCATGCAATTCAAACTTATTGATCATTGTGATCCAACCTTCTTCAAACTCTTCAACGAACTGGGAGTCATACACCAATCCATGTATATCAGAAAATATACAACCCTAATCAATATGGTACCCAAACTTCTCTGGCAACTTCTTCAAAATGTGCCATAAACACCACATATGGTTTGTATTTGGAAAAAACAATTTGAATTGCATTTTGCATAGCTCTATCCTTATCAGTGATTATTCCATGGGGAGCTACACCGTGCATGCACTGAAACCATGTCCTGAATAGCCACACAAAATTATTTGTATCCTCATTCGAAAGCAAATCACAACCGAGCAGTGTTGATTGTCCATGGTGATTGATGCCAACGAAAGGAGCAAAAGGCATATCATACTTATTTGTGAGATAGGTTGTATCAAACGTGACCACATCGCCGAATTCCTTGTATGCCTGTCTACACCTATTATCTGTCCAAAATATATTCCTCAACCGTGATTCATCATCCAAATCAGTACTAAAATAAAACCTTGAGCACTGTACTTGCATATTTGAGAAATACGCTTGTATTGCGGCGGCATCTCCTTCTCCGAGTCTCAACCGTCTCATTTGTTCGATATAGTTCCGACAATCTTTTTCTACACAAGTCATATTTTCATATTCGCCTACCTCAACAACTGTGAAGTTATAACTTTTGTGCAACGAAATTCCTGCCACATCGTTCACTTCAAGCCTCCACTTCACATGTGCACTGAATTCTCTATTGCATCGAAACAACCTAGATTTCGATGGGCTTGTTCCATGATTGTGGTCAAGGTGGACTACATTAATTCTCCAAGAGCCATGATCATATGAAGATGCACTTATCCTAGCCTTACAATCGATTTGAATTGTTGGTTGTGGCCTTAGAGATTCGGTAGCAGTACTTGGCCTTCGACCTTCATGGCCACAAGTATATCTCACAAATCTCAAAACTCCACCGGCCCCTGTTTTTGAATTTCCTTTTTTCGAAAAAACTTACGCTGTATGCATATTGTTTGTACAATTCAAAAATTTCATTCTCACTGCTAAATATCATTCCCACCTTAGGCACAACGACACCATCACCTCCTAACATTTGATCTTCCACTACGTTCCTATTCTCTGCAACGATCTCATCTTCGGTTTCCAACAAAAAATCATCAATGCCACCTTCCATATTATTTCCTACGTCCACAAATGAAGCAAAAATTGTTAGCAAAAGACTCAATGTCTTAAAAAAATAAATCGAATCCAATGTTGGAGACATACCGGGATTGACTTAATTTTTCATGTCGCTCCTTTCTTCACATGAAATGAGCTTGTTACATATAAATTTTTACATATTATTTATTTTTAATAAAACAACTATCTGCAAATGTGCACACTGGATTTTAACTGCTGCTACTGATTTATCTTATTTTAAAACCCCCCACTAAAATTTGTAGTTTTTCCATAAGCATTTCCCACCATTACTAAAGTTGACAGGAGTACCTTCATATAACTTAATTATATCCATCAATGGTAGCAATGGCCAATACATGCATCTCCACCATTTTCTTTTTTCTTTTTTTGCTTTTTATTATCCTCTTTCTACTTTATTTATCTTTTCTTCACAAGAAATTTGGGTATTTGGTTTTCAAGGATTCGGATTTCAGATCTGAAAGATTGGAGTTGGAGGATTATGCATATTTTGATCTTATTAATTTTTTTTATATTGTTAAAAGTTAAGAAGAAAATGAGAATTATATTCCATTCCTAAAACACCTTTCTCTCTTTGACTTCTTTGGTCTTACATTGTTCTACCTGATTCACTTTTAATGCTATCGATTCATCCTTTTCGGCTCCTTGTATCTTCAACACTTGCACTCGTTCCTCTAAACATTTCTCTTTGGAGTAATGATTTCATAGCAACTACTAGCCAATGAAGTGAAGGATGGGGGGTTATAGACTATCGTATGCAAGGAAGCACAGTAAACAACTAGGAGAGAGAATGAACCACACAAGTAGATGAGACCAAAAATCCCGTAAAAAAAAGTTCTATTGATTAACTAGTGGAAGTCGAGAAATATAGCAGAGAACAAATTGAATCCAATCTTTTTTTAAGTTAAATAACTACATTCACTGTCATTCAATTTTTTTTTGAAGCAATGGCATTTTTCATGGTTTGCAAACAACAAATTTGCTAAAATAAAGAAGTGAAGAAATATGTAGAATTGGAAAAATTTCAAGCTGAAACTGAACAGTGTGGGTCACCTGGGTTCGACGATGTCGACGAAGAGATACTGTCACACGGATGCTGTCGAAATCACTATTGGGGTGCTGCCGGATTGGCAGAAATGGCCGATGGGAATGAACGACCGAGAGAGAAGGAAATGAGGGAAAAGGAGGGAAAATGCTGTGAAGTCTTCCAATTTGGGAAAAGTTGTATGAATAGTGGTACTCTTGGAAAGTGTCTCCCGATTTTCAAATAAATTTTACTGTTCAATGATGTGCCAACTCATGAATTAAATATTGCCTATCAACAGCATGTTCAAATAAGCCTGTTCCAATATCACAATTGCTGATATTTTACTGTATGATTCAAAAATTTGTAAAGAAATTATCAAATTTATGCAATTTCAAAATTTGTTCATTTGGATTTATCTTCGATTTAAAATTAAAAAAAAAAAACCCTACGGCAATGGTGAGAGAATGTTGCAAAAACCTTTTCTGCAACAAAATAGGTTTCTGCAACTTTCAATCATTTTCCGCAACGTTCAATGAATGTTGCGGAAAATAAAAGGCAACGTTCTTTAAACCCTTTTGCAACGGTCAAGGAACGTTGTCGTATATAAAGACTCTATGGCAACATCGCATCCCACAACATACACACGAACATTGCAAAAGGGTTTAGGCAACGTTTTTTGACCGTTGCAAAAGGTAATTTCTGGTATAGTGACTATAAAATATATATGAACAGTAACATAGTAGATCCCACATTGAAATCCACCATATATACACATGCGTGTTCCACAGCCAAAGGAATTGATCCCACATTGGAATCCTTTTACTAAAGCACTAGAATGATGTCCTATAAATAGATGGGCCAACAAATGCTTGTGAGATTTTCTGGGCCTATCAATTACTGGGTTGAAAGTTGGAGTTTGTAGTTTATGATTATAAAATAAAAATTAGGCAAAACGCGATAAACCAGTTTCGGGCCACCGGTTAATCATTAAACCGGATAAATAAAATGGTTTTTTCCCAGTTTTGAGCTAATCAAGTTTTAAGCCTTAACCGAACCGAATTTCTACCTAGTTCTCAATTTTCCTGGTCAGACCGGCCAGTCCGATTCAGTTCTCAAAACATTGCTCTTTCAAGGGGGTCTAGGCCTTGCCATTTGAAAGACACATTGGCATCAAGTATCACTTTATCAGAGAAGCTGAAGTAAATAAAGAAATAGGACTCAAACGTTACGAGACTTAAGCAATTAGCAAACATATTTACCAAAGATATACAATGAGCAAAGTTCAAAGCACTATGAGAGATTATTGGAGTTACCAAAATATGTACCAATGAGGACTATTAGCAAACTACATATTTGGAGCTCTCTAGAACTCAGTAGATTGCCTTGGAGAGCGAGAGCGAGAGCGAGAGCGAGTGCAGATATTTTGTAATAATAATAAATAAAAAGAAAAGAAAGAAGAAAAAGAATTATCTTGAACTCGTATGACAGTGGAAATTGCCACCAACTTGAATGCCTATAAAAAGGCACAAATGGATACAAATTGATTATGTAAGGAAATGCTAAAAGCATATCCTCCAGCCTCTAGCAACTGTAGAAAGAAAAGCTTTCATCATTTGCCAATTGCAAGAGTAGTAATAAAAGTCTCCTGCCATTTTTTCGTAAAATCTTATTTCCTCGCACAATTATATTGTTCAATAAAAATATTACCTACTATTTATATCCTACCAAATCTATCCCATATAAAATCCTCTAAACCATTGCAATTTTCAATTTATTGCTCCTACCTTGCTACAATAAGACTCTTCAAATTTAATAATTTCTAAATAATGCTATTTAGCCCAACTGGAGTGATAACCTCTCTCTATATGATGCTAATATGATATTAAATAAAAAGTGAAATTAAATAACTCATTTAATTTCACCTTTTATTTAGCCTATCATCTAGTATCACATAGATTGTGATTATAATTCTAATGGGACTAAATAGCATTACTCATAATTTCTTATTTGAGTTGATCCATAATAGGCATTATTGAGACCACACTCAAGAATGTGAATTGATTGAGCTAATTTGACGCATTCTATATGATTAATCTTATACACTCATACTCTAACCTTTCTTGCATGTGACGGAGTTGATAACTAAAGACACCTCGATTTTGTACTGTGGGGCACAAATCTTTTGCCTTGATGTTTGTGATAAATAGGCCACGAGATTTGTAATGCCCCAAGTTCGTAAACCTGAAATATCACTAAATCATTTTCGTCAACTACACATTTTTGTTTAATCTAATGAACAATTTGTAGACGATCTATACTTTTTAGACCAAGTCTCAAATTTTAACAGTAAACAGTGGCGGATTCAGGAAAAAATTCCAACACAGGCTAATACGTATAAAAAAATATATTGCACATAAAAAATAAAATATTTTACTTATATATATTTTTTAATGGACATTTGGGCCGAAGGGACGTCCCTGAATCCGCCCATGACAGTAGACTAACAACATATAGATGAAATGCATGATCAAAATTCACATCCTAAATACGTAGACTTTCACATAAAGTATTGTGTCGTGCCACCTTCTTGAGACAAATCATTCTGAACTCCCGACGACTTATAGTCCATCACATTATCGGATCATGGACATCCGTGAAAGACATTATCCACAGCTGAGAGCTCTGGTGATAGTGCCAAATAATATGCAACATTTCCAGTCTTTTCCGAACTTTCTAATTGTTCGCGGCCTTTAACTTCCCTTTCTTACTGAAATGGAGTACACCCTTCATTTGTGCTATTCTCAAAAACGACTTTAACCCGTGGAAGTTTATAGGAAAGATGAGAAAATCTTACAAAGAATTGCAATGAGTAGAAAGCTCAAGAAAATAATTTATACTTCAATTGTGTCCCAACCACAAAACCTTACAAAGCTTTACATAGCTAAAACCTAGAAAAAAGACATTTAAAAAAATAAAAATAAAAAATGACAGAAATGGAATGTCCTAATCTTCAGGATCATTCCACAAAAAACGGAAATCAAATCCAAATTTATTCGCTTGAGATATGCCTAAACAAAAATTACCAAAAAGGATAAAACAAATTCCTAACCGAAGGAATTTGCTTGAAATTGGCCCTGCATCAGGGGTAAAGCCGCTAAATCTTGCGCGTAGGCATGTTTCTATTCAAATTTGACTAACAATTTATCAAAAATGGACATTCCCAAAATTTCTCCAAAGATCGGAAAATTGCATACTTCTACTTGCGCTGGTCCCACTTTGTCATAAAGTCTAATTCCTTCTACACCGCGTCATGCCTAAAATTCCATATCTTTTCTTGTGCTATCGGTAGAACTTTTCTATTGTTCCTGAGCTACTTTATTTTCACTCGAATTATGTCAATAGCTTAAACCATCTTCTCCACAATAACTAAGCCGAAGACTCTTCTTTTACCTACTTATTCCCAACGAATAGGTTAAGGGCATTTTCCAAGATAAAGAGCTTCCTAAGGAGCCATACCTATGTTAGCTTGAAAATTGTTCATCAGATTATGCTACGTGAAATTTTAGTTTCAACTCCATAGCCTCTAAAAGACCATTCTAGAACTTTGATATGAATCTAGAATCCGTATCAGATACAATGGAAACTGATAGTTAATGTAATCTAGAATTTTGGTTGTCATTTACCCATTTGCTCAGCATCAAGAATAATCCGACTAGCAGGGTCCCGATGTCAAAGTGTTTCATCAGATTATGCTACGTGAAATTTTAGTTTCAACTCCATAGCCTCTAAAAGACCATTCTAGAACTTTGATATGAATCTAGAATCCGTATCAGATACAATGGAAACTGATAGTTTATGTAATCTAGAATTTTGGTTGTCATTTACCCATTTGCTCAGCATCAAGAATAATCCGACTAGCAGGGTCCCGATGTCAAAGTGTTTCACTTATGCCCATGTGTTGGATATTATGCGAGGAATCTGTTGAATCTTTCCTAAGCCCCATAGAGTGCTTCTCCATTATTTGGCTAGCAGATAGTACCTTCATTTAAGAATTTTTAGGCAAATCAGTTTGTGGATAATATGCTATTGCGAAATTGAAAAATGCTAAACAACCCGCAGCGGTGACCCCATGGATGATTGCACACTCACAACCGAGGCGTGGGTCCCGCGTGAGTAAAAATATTTCCCCTCTCCTGAGTGTGTATTATGTCGAACCGCGCGGTTGGTTCATCTAGCATGGTTCAGCGAAATTTTAGTTTTGACCTATAGCCTGTTACAGACCATTCAAGAACATCAATATGAATCTCAAATCAGTTTCTGATACAGTGGACACTGATAGATTTTTTAATCTGATAATTTTCTTAACAAATAACAGTTGTCATTGACCCATTTGTTCAGCATCAACAATAATCCGACTGGCTGGGTCAACCCGCTGTCATTTGTTTCACTTATTCCGTCGACTCCAACACCCTTAAATCTAGATAAATTACAAATTCTGTCTTAATTACTCAGTTCAAACAGTACACGCCACGCAGTCACAATAATCTTACAAGCAGTTATTAAAGTAGTTCTGATTACAATGCGTAGACAGATTCTAGTGTTCTACATGATTTACTCAATTGCGAATATTAGTGTTTAGGAACACCAAATATAAAGTGATAAACCCCTAAGAGAAACACCCACGGGCACCATGCCATGGATAAAATAACCCTCTATCAAATAATGAAAAATACAATAGTCCTGATTTTGTAATTTCGGAAAATTATCAAAAGCAATTAAAAGAAATTAAAGAACACTTTCCTCATTTTCTACTTCTTTTGATTTGTTGGTGAAGTAGAATCAAATTCTCTGGTCTTGATTTTATTCCATTTCGCTATTGTATTCGACCGCAATCACCACTTGATTAAAATTCACAAATCTTAACTCACGCCAAGTAGTTTGATCTTCAAGTAAGATTATATGCTCAAGCAAAGATTTATTTATTTATTTATTTATTTTCTAGCTGAAAAAGAATAGTTTGCTAAGAGATCATTCAATTATGCATGGCACCGGGTGAACTCATTAGAATATGGCAGGACTTGTTGCTGCGAGTTATCCAACTGCATGTACAGATTTCTCGAAGCCAGTTTGTCTCATGATGATATTTTTTATTTATGTAAAGTCTCAATCAAGACATGAATTGATCTTACCTCGGGTTCATCAATTAAACACACTAAGAGTTTTGTACATATATGTTAGATTTTTTTGATATGGCAAACAATTAGATTAAGGAAAGGTCTAATATGTTGAATCAATCTTTCCTTAACTTTAATAATTTGACCAATCAAATAATGTCTAAGATGGTTGAAAGATAATTTTGTATAAGCTACAATATAGAACTAAAGTTTGCATTGTGTTATGGGCTTTGAAACCCTAAAATCCCCAGCGATAGAAATCTATTGAAAATCTGTACAATTCAATTAGTTAGAACTGACTGCCTTCTTGGATAGAATCCTGTTATTCACGTTTTTGAAACATAAACTTGACATTTAGAAATCAATCTATATTAAGTAAGCCAGCTAAAATAGTAGATAAAAATATATATTATTTTTCTAACAATCTCCCCCTTTGACTTAGCTTAACTTCAAAAATCAATTTTGGATTTTTAATGTCATGTTTGTGAGTACATGTTGAGTGTTAATCAAATTTTGCACTTGAATTACTCTTCCTTAGTAAGTTCTCATCACACATCATGCTCTCCCTAACTCAAATACCCTAACACGTGTGTTTTTGTTATCATAGTTTCACTGTCATCCCAAAATCAAAATCTGTTACTCCGTTCTTGAAATTAAAAGCACGCTATTGAAAGTTAGGAAGCAAATATTTAGATAAGAGAGTTAGAGTCAGAATGATAGAACCAGCCAATTAATGCACTTCTTGGCATGTAGAATGTTGGTATGGACTGGCTGTCTAGTACCAGGGTCTCAGCATCTTTCTTGACTTCCTCAACTGCTCGAACTTGAATCTTTCTTCTTCAGGTTTTGCTGTAAACAAAATTGAAACATGGAAGAAAGCAGATCAAACGGAGAGATATCTTGAGTGATCTGCTAGAGATTATGGAATTTAGCCTTAACTTCTTGATTTTAAAAGGTTAAAAATCTACAATTTCTTGTTAATTACTTCAAATTAAAGCTGAACCATCCCTTCATGCACCAAGTAGATTTTATTTCTAAAAATAGAGATCAATTTCCATTTATCATAGAGGCAAGATGTTACTGCTCGGCTTAGATTGTTGATAAAAAAATCTATGAAAAGCCTACACAAGTTAATCACACAAAATAAGTAAAATTCCAAATTGAAATTGACACTAATTAAATATTTTTGTGCAAATTTCACATTCCATAACTTCACAACTAGTCCAAAATCATTAGAATAAACAAGAACCTTCCAATTAGATGTCTACTCATATTTAAATTTAATCAATTGGTCGGTTTATGATGTGAGTGTTTGAAAGAAGACTCTAACTAGTCAATCATAACCCGAACCCTAACCAAAGTTGAGACTTGTTTAGTAGACAAGTAGAACTAGGCCAAAATTATTAGAATAAACAAGAACCTTCCAATGAGATGTCCATTCATATTTAAATTTAATCAATCGGTCAGTTTATGACGTAAGGCCATCTCCAACCCTACACCAAATTTTGCACCAAATCTTACATCAAACTAAAATTCATTTCCAACCATTACAACAAAAATTACACCAAATGAACAGTGTTTAACCATTTTCTTCCCTTTTTTATTCTTTACAATTTACTTATTTGAAATATTATTTATTTATTTATTTCATAAATACATAAATTACTAAATAAATAATTACGTTAAATTACGGAAAAGATTAAATTTATTAATAAATATAAAAAACATAGGACAATTAATAAAAATACTACAACAATGAAAATATGAAATCATGCCATCAGAAAATAGCACAATACATTTCGAATTTGGATGAACAATATTAAGAAGTCCCTAAATTTTTGCAATTTAATTCTCGGAATTCATATGTTCATTTCACAAATGATCAATTAATGCATTTCGAAGTGCAATGTGAGTTTCTTTATCCTTGATTTGTCTATGAAGAGCAAGAAATTCCTGAAAATGTTGATTTTGTTTGGAAATTATTTTAGCAATTTTGGAGGATCTGGAAGTGATCTTTCAGATTATTGAACTATGCACTTTTTTATGTATCTTTTTTTTTAAATAAAATTAGATTATCATATGTATGTCGCTATTTAATATATTTCGTGTTAACTTTAATAAATAATCGTGTTTGATGTATATTAAATTGTTTTCGTCTTTTAATTAATTTATTAATTATTATGTCTTACATTTAAAATTTATTTTAAATACAAATAATATTAATATTAATATTAATATTAATATTAATATTAATAAAAATAATAATAATAATTTATTGTATTAAAAAATATATAGCACAAATGACATATATACCCTCAACAAATTTATTTGGAAAATGTTAAATAAGGGCAAAAGGGACATTTTACACTTTACACCATTTTGGTGCAAAGTTGGTGTTGGGTTGGAGCAACTTTGCACCAAAAAATGGTGCAAAATGGTGCAATGGTGTAATGGTTGGAGATGCCCTAAGTGTTTGAAGAAAGACTCTAACTAGTCAATCATAACCTAAACCCTAACTGAAGTTGAGACTTGTTTAGTAGACAAGTATGCAGATGCATTTCAAACCAGCCATAACTTAAAATTGTCTCTGTAAATAAAAAAATATGTGTGTACAAGGCATGAGCAAAAATATTTATTTTTATCTATTTATGCTGAATGCTCATTGTATTTACTCTTTTTATTTTTTTAAAGTAAAGTCTCTTGAATTCATGGATTGACTTTCACACAGTCATAGGGGTAGCCGTTTTCTAATGACTTGTGTTTATTATCAAGGACGGCTTCACAAGCCCATTATGATAGTCCTATGCTCCAATGAACTTGAATGTTAACACAACAATCTATTATAGCGCAGAGAGATACACATGCTAACCATGTGTCCACAACTAAGTGCAATCCACTTTCGAAGATAACAACCCAATCAATAGTAGGATAAAATTAAACTAGTCATAATGTTCCTACAGTGTGCTCATTTGAATATAATCTACCATGTAATGTAATGAGCACACCACACTGGTTGGATAATTCAATTTCATCCCATTAATAATAGACCACTCAAAAATTCACATTATGTGACATTGGCATGAAAAGCCCCAATTTATCCTTTTATCATTTTTTATTTTTGGTTTTATATAAATAAATGCAACATGCCAGCACACAAAGTGAATGCACAAAATAAATAAAAAATGCGTACATTGAACTAATTTTAATGCATCATGCATATGCTCAAGACTTTTCGCAAAATTTCAAATCTGACAGTATCTAAAGCTTAGTGAATAAATCAGTCAGTTGTCCTTTAGAGTGAATGTGTTTTAGGACAATAATATTTCCTTTAACTAAGTCCATAACGAAGTGGTGTTGAATATCAATGTGCTTAATCCTAGAGTGTTGATCAGGATTCATAGAGACATTTATAGCACAAGTAATATCACAGAATATGGTAATAGAGTTTTGGTTAATACTATAGTTATTGAGCATCTATTTCATTTGGAGTAGCTATGTGTAGCAACTACCAACAGCAATGTACTCAGTCTCGACAGTGGAGAAAAATATAGAGTTCTGCTTATTACTTTGCCTCTACTTGTTAGCCATTTTTTTAGAAAAATATTGTTTAATAAATTTTTGGAGAACGTGGTTAAAAGTAGGGAAAATTTCTGAATTTACGTGTATAATAATTTATTGTGTGAATGTGTGATTGAAAGAATGGAAGACAAACATGGACTTAGCCAAGATATAAGATTATTGCCGATGTAGAAGCAACCTCCAAATATGCTTTTCCTATCATCCGTATTTCCCATCTAATAAGCATATATATATCTTGCAAGATGAGAGTTTGAATTTTTAATGTACAATAAACCAAAATAGAATGTGCTATTAATGTATCAAATGATTCATTTAACAGCTACCAAGTGAGACTCTTTTAGTTTGGCTTTATATCTTGCACAGACTCCAACATTGAAGGCTATGTTAAAATGGCTTGCAATTAGATACAACAAGCTTCCGATCATGCTCTTGTATAGGCTGGGGTCGACGTCCTTGCCCTGGTCATCTCTACAAATCTTTAAGGATGTAACCATGAAAGTCCTGACTACTTTGGTATTTTTCCAAACCAACTTTTTTACTTTGCCTATAAAATGGAGATCCCCATATCAACTTGCTTGACCTGCAAGTCCAAGAAATATTTTAGTTCACCAAACATGCTTATTCAAACCTGTTTTGCATAAGATCAACAAACTCCCTAGATTTTGTTTCAGAAGTGGATCCAAACATAATATCAACTACATAAATTTGTGTTATTGTCAATCCAGATTTGAGATGTCTGATAAACAAAGTTTTATTAGCTCCCCCTCTTTTGTATCCCTTCTCAAGTAAGAACATAGTCTATCTTTCATACCAAGCTCGGGGAGCTTGTTTCAGTTTACATGGCGCCTTTTTAAGCTTGAATAAGTGGTCAGAACGATATAGATCGATGAACCCTATTGGTTGCTCAACGTAAGCTTCTTTATTTAAAATTCCATTAAAAAAGACACTCTTAACGTCTGTCTGATAAAGTTTACTATTTGACATGAAATAGACAGTAGAAGTGTAATGGATTCAAGTCTAGCCTCAAGTGCAAAAGTCTCTTCAAAATCTACTCTTTCAACTGATTGACTTTTGAATTTCCACTTTGTTCTAATCGTGTTTGTATCTGTTGGCCAAGGGACTCGTTCCCATACATTATTTTGCTGAAATTGAACCAATCTTCCTAAATTGCTAGTACCCAATATAAATCACCAAGTGCTTTAATCCCATTTTTGGGTTCAATATGTGACGTATAGCACACATTCTGGAGCTCTATAGCAAGTCTCATTCTGATCATTATTCTATTTTCAAGGTTTGAAAGAACATTCTCTTGTGGATAAGCATTTTGGATCCAGATACGAGGCTATCTTCTATATTTTAGTACATTGTCTTTCTATAGTGGGTCAACAACTCTAATAGTAGGTATAGGATTCTCAATACTTGTTGCCGATAGTTTTGTCCGACTGCTACTCTCTGAATCTGCAACACAGTTTTCCTAAATATTTTGATCATCTTCAATCTATTCTCCTGAATTATAAATCTCAGGTTCTTGCAAATAAGAGGAAAAATCACTATTGCCATGAATTTTGACGTTAATACACTTGACAATGGTCTAGTCCTCGTGTTGTTGACTCTAGGCTTTACTATTTTCTTAATAACTAATGAATACTCCCTTACCATTCTATAGACATAAAAAAATAAAAATAAAATAAAATAAAATGGATTTGATCGATTTAAATCATTAGCCCAATTAAATTTGAAGTCTACTAAAGTCCATAAAAAACAAAGGCCTACATCATATTTTAAACCAAACAAACAAATAAATAAAATCATAATTACTCAATTATTCATTTTAATTAAATATAATTGAATAATTACCAAAATTAGCACAAATTCTCCCCTATAGATAAGACCAATGGTCCATAAGACAGAGGTAGAAGAGAAGGTGAAAGTTGAAGCAAGAAAGCAAAAAATACAATCACGAAGTGCTGAAAAAATTTCAAGGTCGGAGGAAGGGAAAAAAATCCTCTCAAACCTAAACTCGGTGAACTCCAAGAAGATCAAAATCTTCTTCGAATCAAACAGATTCACGTCAGGTCCAAGAAGATCAAAGTCTTCTTCAAATTCAATTCACGTTCAAGCCCCAAAGTTCAAGTACCGAACAAGTCAAGTCTCAATAAATCAATTTTTCAACAAATTTTTGAAAATCAGGATTCAAGTCACATGGCCCTTCGTCTTCAATTATTCAGATCATTAATCAAAGAATTTTTGCAATTTCACAATTACAAGAAGTTTAACATCACTTGTATTTATCAAAATACAATTTGTAACGATTTTTGTATTTTAATACACGAAATTTCGTCGTACAAATTTCTTGACACGCCCAATGGGACCTTCTTGTACTCTCATCTTTTGATCTTAAAATTTTCAAATTTCAACTACTACATCAGCAATGGCAAGCAAAAAGACGAAACAAACTATGACTCATCTTAAAGAGACACTTGTCGAACTCTTCCATGCGACTAGGGCCCAAATAAAAATTGGGAAAACTCAACTGGTCACACTACTAAAGAAGTTCTCCAACAAAAGCAAAATGAAAATTGCCTTCAAAAAGTCAAACTCTCATTCGACAGAAAAGACCATGAGTTCAATTAAAAGTTCTCGTTCGGGCTCCATCTCCAGGGAAGATCTTTGGCTAGATCCCTTCATGCCACTTCTTAGCAAAGGTGGAAAGATGATGCTTCATCTGAAGAATAACTTAAACCAATGATGGTCACAGAAGCGGCATCGGGCTCAGATGATCGAGGTCAACAAATGGCTTTGGCCAATGAAAAATTAACAAAGTCGTTGAAAGACAAAGATGGACAGATTGCCCTCATGCATAGGCTAGAGTCGCAAAATCCACCGGCTAAAGAAGATCAGGAAAGTTCAGGATCTTCCAAGGCCAAAGAGTTAGAAGTCCAAGAGCGCGAACAGAAGCAAGATATACATGATCAGACAGTTGTTCAAAATGTGCTGTGTGACTCCATTCAACTCTCCGTTGGCTCTCTGTCCGTCCAACAACTTCAACATATGATTCCAGACACCATTCATGCCCAGTATGGTAGTTAATTGCAATCTTTATTGGTATATGCCAAGCTCTATAGTCATCGAATCGACGAAATAGAGATGTCACTCGGATACCAACCTCCGAAATTTCAGTGTTTCGATGGAAAGGTCAATCCAAAGCAACATGTTGCATATTTTATTGAGATATGTAACAATGCAGGTACTTACAATAGCACTATGGTAAAGAAGTTCGTACACTCCCTTAAAGGTTCTGCATTTGAATGGTACGCTGACTTACCGGTAGGGTCACTTGATAGTTGGGATCAGCTCGACCGAGAGTTCCTAACACGTTTTTATAGCACCTGGTGAACTGTTAATCTTCCAGAACTTGGTCGAACAAAGCAGAGTAAGAAAGAACCTGTTGTGGAGTTCATTGAATGCTGGAGAAATCTTGTGATTAGTTGCAAAGAACGAATAAGTGAAGTATCTTCCATCAACATGTGTATACAAGGTATGCATTGGGGATTATTCTATAATCTCCAAGAAAATATACCTCACTCATTCGAAGAATTAGTGACACATGCTCATGACTTGGACCTCCAAATTGCAAGGCATGGGAGTTACTTACCAAGCGATCCACGTGACAAGAAAGATCCTAAAAAGGAAATAAAAATGGACGTCAAGGCAAGAAAATCCAAAGAGGCTATGGCAATTTCTACTGTTCCTCCAGAGATAGCCTTCCAGGGGTCAAGCTCGAACCCAAAACCGAAGCTAGAATTCAAACCTAACAAAGGACAAGTCCAAAGTAGAGGTCAAATGACTCTAAAATAACTTGAAGGAAAGGAGTATCCATTCTCAGATTCTAAAGTTTATAGAATTCTGGACCAGCTCTTTGAATAGAAGATAATCGAACTCCCAGTACCAAAAAAAACCCGAGGAAGCTAGTAAGATCGATTATCCTAAATACTGTAAATTTTGTAGGATCATTAGCCATCCAGTGGAAAAATACTTTGTCTAGAAATATCTTATTGTTCGCCTGAATGAAAAAAGAAGAAGATAAAACTTGAAATTGGAGAAAATCCAATAGTCGCCTGCTCGATGGTTTTATTTGAATCATTTGATCCAATTCCCATTGCAAGAAACAGACAAACATTTTTTTATGTACACGATACCTGTAGATCTTCAGTTAAGGAGTTTGGACCTCAACTTCTGGAAGGAGACATCCCAGTGAAGTTTGAGGTAGCTGGAGAAATCACTATCAGTTGCGTCTACCCGAGGATGGATAGACCAAATGCACCCAATCGTCCAACTTTTTATGAAATTATGACAGGTAACTTGGATATTTGGGATTCTAACTCAGAATCTGAAGACAGATTGGTGACGGCTAGTCTACCTTCATAAGGAAGAAAGAGAAATACCGAATGCCAAACAAAACAGGTAAAATATTACCTTCTACGCTTCTTGTAGGAATAAAGTTGAAGGAATTGGGAACAAAAATTCAACCCAATAAAGAAGAAACACTAGAAGAAGATCATGAGGTATGGACCCTTGTGAAAAGACGTCGTCGAAAGGCTCCACAACTCCCAAGTTTTAATGTTTGTGACAAGAAATCAAGACCAAGGAACAACCAAGGAAAAAAGCCTGAAGCCAAGCCAAGAATACCTACTAAGTGAATTGGGGAAGAAGCAGCTCCACTCATTCTTCCTAGACTACCAACCCTGGGTGATTATTTTCTCAAGGGTTTCTTTGATAAAGAATGTCTCACCACCAATGTAATCAACGTAGAGGAGAAAAATGAAATGAAGAACGTATCAAGATAGACTTCAAAATAGAAGAAAACTATCTCACGGCTCAATAATATTCTTGGCAATATAAGTCTAGCAGAGTCTCTTAGTCTTCCTTTCAATGATCGAATGGCTTTGGAGTGTTAATCGATCTGGAAGATTATGAATGCAAAGTTTTAGAACATATTGGATCCACAACTCTTCAAGACTGTATGGCTACCATAACATTTGACGATGGAGATTTATAGCTAGGTTCTCGTCCAAATAATAGACCATTTTATGTCAGCGATTATATTCGAGAATGCAAGATAAATCGCATAATGGTCGATTATGGATCTACTGTGAATATTATGCCGATCAAAAAAATGAAGAAAATTGGAATTAATGTTGGTAATCGATCAAAGAAGATGCAAATGATCATGATACCTCAAGTTAAAAAGTTGTTCGAAAGTGCTGGATTTGGAAAATGAGAGCCTCGTAAATTAGGTAATCTTGATGTTGTCCTTTCAGGAGGACGTATTTTTTCTAATTTTGATGGAGTCTTAGTGTCTTGACCTAGATATGGTTTGGGATATGATCCTAATCTGCCGAGAAAGATTAAGGTCGAGAAGGTATCCTCAAACTCCATCATGGTTCAAATTTATGAAGTTGAAGGAGAGAAATCGGAACAGTCGAGACCTTTAGTGTTCGATCGAATTGAAAATGAGAATGTCAGAGTTTTGGTGTTTAAAAGATTGAAAGGAGATCTCTCCCCAGTAGTCGACGTAAAAGGTAAAGTTTCTATCTTCCAAAAACTAAGTGAAGATTCTTCTTCTTTTACCCAAATTGATAGGAATGCACAAGCTCACTAGATGTCATCACAAAGACAATCTGCATTTTCTTAACTTGGGATTAAAACTCTTATCCAAGTTCGAAACCACAATGGTCAAGAAGAAGACGAAGACATCAAAAATTTCGCCCGTCCCTAAAGGGTAATGAAGATAAGGAAAAAGACTCTGTCAACTACATAGCCTTTGAAGAAGCTCCCGACTCAGACTTCGAGTCTGAAAGTTCTGTCATAACTAATGAACCTGAACCAACCCCACCTACCTTTGAAGAAAGAGGACAAGCTACTGTGGATGACTTGAAACAATTGAACTTGGGGACCGAAGAAGACTCGAAACCAGTATTTGTAAGTGCCGTACTCAATAAAAAAAAGAATCTGAGTACATTAATTTGCTTCAGGAATACAAAGACGTGTTCGTGTGGTCTTACAAGGAAATGCCAGGGTTAGATCCTAAGCTTGTAGTGCATCATCTTGCAGTAAGACATGGAGTTCGACTGATAAAAAAACCTCAAAGAAAATTTCGACCAGAACTAGTCCCTCGAATTGAAGTGAAAGTCAATTAACTTATCGAAGCTAGATTCATACGCTAATAGAAATACCCAACGTGGATCGCGAACATTGGTCCTGTCAAAAAGAAGAATGGGCAATTAAGAATTTGCGTTGACTTTCGAGATCTGAATCAAGTATGTTCGAAAGATGATTTTCCACTTTCGATAACATAGTTGATGGTGGATGCAACTACCGGGTATGAAGTTTTATTTTTCATGGACGAATTTTCTCAGATATGGATGAACTCTACAGACGAGGAGCTCACATCATTTCATATCCCTAAAGGCATATATTGTTACAAAGTTATGCCTTTTGGATTGAAAAATGTGGGGGCAACCTACCAACGAGCAATTCAAAAGATTTTCGATAACATACTGCATAAAAACGTGGACTGCTATGTGGATGATATTGTGGTCAAAACAAAAATACGTGACAATCATTTACAAAATTTACAGTATTTTTTCAAAAGACTTCGAAAAAATCAACTGAAGATGAATCCATTGAAATGTGCATTTGGCGTCACCTCTTGAAAATTTCTCGGGTTCGTTGTTCAACACCGGGGCATTGAAATAGATCAATCAAAAATTGATGCCATAATCAATATGCCAGAACCAAGAAATGTACGTGAGTTGAAAAGTTTTCAAGGAAAACTTGCATGCATTCAAAGATTTATCTCTAACCTTGCTAACGATCTCATCATTCAACAAATTGGTGAAGAAAGATGTACCATTTGAATGGGACGACGCTTGTCAAAATGCTTTCCAAAACATTAAGCAATATTTGTCTCGTCCACTAGTATTCACAGCTCGAGTCCCAGGAAAGACATTGACTCTTTATGTTCCAGCACAAGAATATTCTTTAGGAGCAATTCTTGTCCAAGTCAACAAAGAAGGAAAAGATAATGCACTCTATTACTTAAGCCAGACACTGGTAGGCACTGAAATGAAGCATTTACCTATTGAAAAAATATGCCTTGCGTTAATCTTTGTAGCTAAAAATTTGAGACATTATATGCTATCACGCACAATCAATCTTGTTTCGAAGATTGACACATTGAAGTACATAATGTCCAAGCCAATTCTGTCTGGAAGGATTGGAAAATGCCACTACTATTGTCTGAGTACGATATCAAATTCATTTCTCAAAAGGCCATTAAAGGACAAGTTTTAGAAAATTTCCTTGCTGACCACCTAATTCCAGTGGAATGGGAACTTCAAGAAGACCTTCCTGATAAAGAAGTTTTATTTACCGAAATCATACCATCATGGAAGCTATACTTCGACAAGGCAGCCCAAAGCTATGGTGCCGGAGTAGGAGTAGTCTTTATCACTCCCCATGATCTCGTCATGCCTTACTCTTTTACCTTAACAGAGAAATGTTCAAACAACATGGCGGAATATCAAGCCCTTATCCTTAGCTTAGAAGCAACGTTAGATATGGATATCCCCCAGCTGGAAATCTTTGAAGATTCTAAATTGATAATCAACCAACTTTTAGTTGAGTATGAAGTCCGTAATTCAGACCTGAAGCCATATTATGAATATGCATCAATGCTTATGAGATGATTTGATTCGGTAAAAATTAAATTCATCCCGAGAAGTGAAAATAAGGAAGCTGATGCCTTAGCTTATTTGATCGATGTTTTAGCTAGGTCAGATGGAGACTTCTCACACTCCATATCAATTGCCCAAAGATGGGTGCTTCCGTCGTTGCTACCCAGTAATTTGAAAGAAAATAATAGTGTCGAAGTAGTCGAAAATGAGGAAAGAGAAGATTGGAGACAACCGATAATCAATTTCCTTCAACATCAAAAGTTACCAGATAATCCACGATGAAAACATGAAATCAAGTGGCATGCCTCTCACTTTATCTTTTACAAGGGAGCACTTTATCGACAATCATTTGATGGAGTTTTCCTGCGATACCTAAGTAATGATGAAGCAACACAAGTCATGGAAGAAGCTCACTTTGGAATTTGTGGTGTCCATCAGTCTGGACCTAAATTCCATTTTCGAATAAAGAGGATGGAATATTACTGGTCAACTATGATACAAAACTCCATGGATTATGAAAGAAAATGTAAAGCTTGCGAAGTCCATGCGAAATTCATCCATCAACCTCTGGAACCATTACATTCAACAATAGTTTCATGTCCTTTTGATGCATGGGGTCTTGATGTAATTGGACCTATAACTCCAAAGTCTTCAGTAGGGCATGCATACATCTCGTCGGAACCAACTACTTCTCTAAGTAGGCCGAAGTCATACCATTGAAAGAAGTAAAGAAAGAAAACGTCGCAAATTTCATTCGTATCCAAATCATTTATCGATATGGTGTCCCACGGCATATCATAACCAATAATGGCAAACCATTCTACAATAGCCACATAAACAATTTATATACAAAGTTTGGGTTCAAACTGTACAACTCGTCCATGTACAATGAGGCAGCTAACAGATTGGCAAAGGCATTCAACAAAATACTATGCAGTTTATTAAAAAAAAGTTGTCTCCAAATCAAAAAGAGATTGGCATGAGAAAATTGGTGAAGTCTTATGGGCTTATCGAACTACTTACATCCCCAAGATCGAATGTTGGAAAATATATACTTCAAGATGTCCTTAAAACACTTTTGAAGGTAATTAGTTATGGCTTCTTATAGAGCAGCTTTCAGATAAGGAGACTCTTGGATAATTTAAGGCGGAGGACTAGGCATGAAAGAATAGATTAGTGCAGCCCGATGATTATTTGTTTGAGAAGGCGGGATACTAACTAAAGCCAACAAAGATGGAATGACAGGGACTACTTGATTGATCTCTAAAATGTTGGCTCCCGTGGTCCCTAAATTCACTTCATCTTCAATATTAAAATTATCCATGATAATCCCCGAAGTACCTCCATTGATGGTACTCGGATATTTGCAAAGTGGGTCATGAGAATCATGAATACAATCTATTCATTGAAGTGTATCGATTCGCCCGTCATTCTTGCCAGTTTAACCTTGTAAAAATTTTAAATTCATGGAAAAATTTAGTTCTTCAAGGACGCTCGAAAAACCTACAAAAAATGAAGTATGATTTCAAAAGAAAAAAAAAAGAGTGCAGCAAACGAAAATAGGGAAAATACTTTCATTTCGTGTCCTAGGCTACATGTCTAAAAATCTATCATTTAATTGTGTGTTTGAGAGGCTGATATTAATGTGAGAAGCTCCAACTTCATCTTTTAAAAGACTCGGAATAGCTTGAAGCGACCTCGGTTCTATCGATCATTTGATTTTATATATTCGAGAAAGAAGAGCCTAAAATCGAAGATTGTGATAGGAAATCAAATACAATAAATATGTTAAAAAAAAGAGAAAAAGAAATTATACCGATCTCGAGAACTTTCATCTTCAGGAGTCAAAGTCTTTCCTGGTGCTTGTTATGCTCGATCTCCAGGACTACTGTGATCTGGAATCAAAATCACTTCTGGCACCTTATCAGCAGGCTCAGAGGTGGCAACAATCTTTGTTGAGGGATCTTCCCTCTTTCGAAAAGCTCTTCAGGAGTAACATTTAGAGGGTTTAACCCTCTAGCTATAACCCTGTTCGGAGTCGGGCCAAGAAAAAGTCATGGCTCTCACTAGAAAATAAGACTTGCACCTAGATCCTGTTAAGAGTGGCAATACTTTGCTATTCCACTGAGCCTGGTATTCAACATCAACGTTTTGATGTGTAATCCTTACATAATTTGGAATATGAAATATTGACCCACTTTTTGTCTGAGTCAAAGAGAAGTAAAAATGATACATGTCGCCTACACTGGGGACAATATCTAATTTTCTTGGTGAACCGAGAAGTTTCTACCTAAAGCCAAATTGTCTCGCAAACCTGCAAGGGTTATACGCCTCAAGAATGAAAGGTGGATTTCCTAGGCGATAAGAAACAAATCCAGATTGAATACTCATCATGAATTCTAAAGTATCTGCAGACCTCGGTCATCCACACAGACATCAGGATGACACGATGAGATAAGGGATTCCAGTAAAAGTTATTGGTGTCCATCATTCCACGGATAAATTTTGGACAATCAACAACATTTTTCTCCCAAGATTGGAAAGCATTCAGAGTGCCAGCATATCTTTGAATTATAGGGCAAGAATAACTCTTGTCAATACGAGCATAAGCACCTCGAACAAAGTAAGTTGCCGCCCAAGTCTAAAGAAAATGTCCAGAAAATGAATGTGAAATTGAGCCAAAGTCTGGATTTGTCTGATAGATAGATATTCATGTAAGTCCCCTATAAATGCTCGCCAATATAGGTGGAACCAAGCTATAAGTCTATCCGGCTACCATCCTAAAAGATGCTTTAAAGATCCCAACTCTTATACATTCATCCCCAGATGGAAGAACGAAGCGACAAAGTCATAGGAAGAGATAAACTGCTATCTCTAATTCCTCTTCCTCTTCGTCTTCCATAGATAGAGATACTGGCAAATTGTTCCGATGAAGTCAATCCCTACGAGTAATGTCTCTCGGCTTGTCTGGCACCATGGGCCTCCGTATTTCCTTCAATGTATTTTGATGATGCCTCTTGAATGGATCTAAATTCATAGCATTCTTATAATTTTTGTGTTGTCAAGGATTCTGGACACAACCATTCTCGTCAAACCAAAAATTAATCCATTACTCATGAGTAACCCAGTCAAATTCATTCACATGGGCAATCAATGCGAAAACATTAAAGAGGTATAGACAAGACTTGGAAAGATGATCTGTCATTGTGAAAGGCTTGAACTACTTTCTCATAGTAATGACCCATGATTGAAAGCCCACTTATCTCGCAGATGTCCCAAAGAAAAATGTCAATTTCACTATTGACAGTCACATAGGTATTGGTCTCTGGACACTAAACCTCACAAAGAACTCTATAAATAGAGTTTGGGCAATGGTAATCCTTTGTAACAGGACCGACTGCAAAAGCTAACTCACGAATATTCCTCTTGAGTAGAAGTTTTTGGACCCATAAAGACAACTCCCAAAATTTTGGAAGAAAAGAAATCTATCCTCGACTGACCAGTGCGCTTTCCCATTGTATTTTTTTACTATCAATCCTCTCACAAATTACAGCCTTTGGGATGTACTCTATGCTCTGGGAATGATGAAACGGAAAACACAAAAAGAGAAGATGACTGCTAGATCGGTTGGACTTGCCGACATCTAAATCCTCATGAAATTCACTAATGGTAGGCATGTGCAACTCCGATAATGGCTTCAGAGGATCGAGAGAAGGATCTATCGTTGGCTTATTGACACTAAATTTATGTTTACCTCTACGCCAGTATGTGCATGGATCTCACAACAGTATCTTTGAAACATAGATAACTTTTGCCTTGATTTTTAATCTCAACGATTTAGTGTATGTCAGAGTATGCTTTATCATTAGACTTGTTCCAGTCATGCTTGAAAATAAAAAGGGACAGTAAATCTCCTAAATTGGTTTATCGTCTAAAATCACGAGTCTCCCAAATATATAAGCAACCTCTACACAAAATGTCTTGGATAGTTGAAGAAACAGGTCATTGGTCCTTAATACAAAGAATATTGGACAGTTGAAGGAACATGTCCTAATCCTTAACACAAAGTGCCTTGAACGATAGAAGGAGCAAATCCTTGGTCCTTAACACAAAGTGCCTTGGACGGTCGAAAGAACGGATCATTGATCCCAAATACCAATTGCTTTGGACGGTAGAAGGAATAGGTTCTTGGTCCTCAATACAAAGTGCTTTGAACAGTCGAAGTGGCCAATCCTTAGTCTCAAACGTGAAATGCCTCGGACGGTTGAAGGAGCAGGTCCTTGGTCCCAAACAAAGTGCCTCGGACGGTCGAAGGAGCCAATCTTTGGTCCTTAACACAAAATGCCTCGGACGGTAGAAGGAGCAGGTCCTTGGTCCCAAACAAAGTGCCTCGGACGGTCGAAGGAGCCAATCTTTGGTCCTTAACACAAAATGCCTCGGACGGTAGAAGGAGCAGGTCCTTGGTCCCAAACAT
>NW_019264872.1:1566815-1574285 GCF_002742605.1 Olea europaea var. sylvestris
GTTTAATAAACTTTCATTTTGTGCCATTTTACCCCCAAACTCCATCTTCTTGTTTATTGACCTCTTTTCTTCGACTATTTTGTTCCAACATCTCATATTAACCTTCAATTGGTACTTGGCACTATCAATTCATCGATTGCTTGTTTGGTTCATCTTTTGGATATTTGTACTATTATCCCTGAACTATCACTTTGATTCATTTTGGTCATTTTTGCTTCTTTTTCTCTTGAATTCCATTAAGTCCATCAACAAACTCTACAATCTAAAAATTAAATGAATTTAGGTCACATTTCAAACACTCTGCTCATATTTTAGTCATGTTTGTGAGTTATATAAGTGCATAAAAACACACTTACCACCCTTCTCAGTCAAGAAGAGGAATTGGAGTATATTAATTTGCTTCAGGAATAGAAAGACGTGTTTGCATGGTCTTACAAGGAAATGCCAGGTTAGATCCTAAGGTTACAGTGCCTCACCTTATAGTAAAACATGGAGTGAGACTGATCAAGACCTCAAACAAGATTTCGACAATAACTAATCCCTCAAATAGAAGTGGAAGTCAACAAACTTATTGAAGATGGATTTATACGTGAAGTGAAATACCCAACATGAATCGCGAACATTGTTCCTGTCAAAAAGAAGAATGGGCAATTAAGAATTTGTGTTGGCTTTTGGGATCTAAATCAAACATGTCCGAAAGATGATTTTCCACTTTCGATAATAGAGTTGATGGTGGATACAACTACCGGATATGAAGCCTTATCTTTCATGGATGAATTTTTGAGATACAACCAGATACGAATGAATCCAAAAGATGAGGAACTCACATCATTTCGTACCCCTAAAGGCATATATTGTTACAAAATTATACCTTTTGGATTAAAAAATGCGAGGGACCAACGGGCAATTTAAATGGTTTTTGATGACATGCTGCATTAGACCATGGAATGTTATGTAAATGATCTTATTGTTAAAATAAAGAGACATGGCAATCATTTACAAGATTTACATGATATTTTCAAAAGACTTCGAAGACATCAACCGAAGATGAATCCATTGAAATGTACATTAGGCGTCACCTCTAGAATATTTCTCGGCTTCGTTGTTCGACACTGGGGCATTAAAATAGATCAATCAAAAATTGACGCCATAATCAATATGCTAGAGCCAAAAAATGTATGTGAGTTGAAAAGTCTTCAAGGAAAACTTGCATACATTCGAAGATTTATCTCTAACCTTGTTGGACGATGTCATCCATTCAACAAATTGGTGAAGAAATATGTACCATTTGAATGGGACGACGCTTGTCAAAACGCTTTCCAAAGCATTAAGCAATATTTATCTCGTTCACCAGTGCTCATAGCTCCAATCCCAAGGAAGCCACTGACTCTTTATGTTGTAGTACAAGAATATTCTCTAGAAGCACTTCTTGCCCAAGTCAACGATGAAGGAAACAAGAATGCACTCTATTATTTGAGGCGAACACTAGTAGGCGCTGAAACGAAGTATTCACCTATTGAAAAAACATGCCTTGTGTTAATCTTCGCAGCTAAAAAGTGGAGATATTATATGCTATCACACACAATCTATCTTGTTTTGAAGATTGATCCATTGAAGTACATAATGTCTAAGCCAGTTCTTTCTAGAAGGATTTGAAATGGGCGTTGTTGTTGTCTGAGTTCGATATCAAATTCATTCTACAAAAGGCTATTAAAGGACAAGCTTTGGCAAATTTCTTGGCTAACCACACAATTCCAGCGGAATGGGAACTTCAAGAAGACATTCCCGATGAAGAAGTTCAATTCATTGAAGTCATACCATCATGGAGGCTATACTTCAATGGGGCAACCCAAAGTTATGGTGCCGGAGCAAGAGTAATCTTTGTCACTCCCCATGATCTCTTCATGCCCTACTCTTTTGCCTTAACAGAGAAATGTTCAAAAAATGTGGTGGAATATCAAGCCCTTATCCTTAGCTTAGAAGCAACGTTAGATATGGATATCCCCCAGCTGGAAGTCTTTGAAGATTCTAAATTGATAATCAACCAACTTTTAGTTGAGTATGAAGTCCGTAATTCAGACCTGAAGCCATATTATGAATATGCATCAATGCTTATGAGATGATTTGATTCGGTAAAAATTAAATTCATCCCGAGAAGTGAAAATAAGGAAGCTGATGCCTTAGCTTATTTGATCGATGTTTTAGCTAGGTCAGATGGAGACTTTTCACACTCCATATCAATTGCCCAAAGATGGGTGCTTCCGTCGTTGCTACCCAGTAATTTGAAAGAAAATAATAGTGTCGAAGTAGTCGAAAATGAGGAAAGAGAAGATTGGAGACAACCGATAATCAATTTCCTTCAACATCAAAAGTTACCAGATAATCCACGATGAAAACATGAAATCAAGTGGCATGCCTCTCACTTTATCTTTTACAAGGGAGCACTTTATCGACAATCATTTGATGGAGTTTTCCTGCGATACCTAAGTAATGATGAAGCAACACAAGTCATGGAAGAAGCTCACTTTGGAATTTGTGGTGTCCATCAGTCTGGACCTAAATTCCATTTTCGAATAAAGAGGATGGAATATTACTGGTCAACTATGATACAAAACTCCATGGATTATGAAAGAAAATGTAAAGCTTGCGAAGTCCATGCGAAATTCATCCATCAACCTCTGGAACCATTACATTCAACAATAGTTTCATGTCCTTTTGATGCATGGGGTCTTGATGTAATTGGACCTATAACTCCAAAGTCTTCAGTAGGGCATGCATACATCTCGTCGGAACCAACTACTTCTCTAAGTAGGCCGAAGTCATACCATTGAAAGAAGTAAAGAAAGAAAATGTCGCAAATTTCATTCGTATCCAAATCATTTATCGATATGGTGTCCCACGGCATATCATAACCAATAATGGCAAACCATTCTACAATAGCCACATAAACAATTTATATACAAAGTTTGGGTTCAAACTGTACAACTCGTCCATGTACAATGAGGCAGCTAACAGATTGGCAAAGGCATTCAACAAAATACTATGCAGTTTATTAAAAAAAAGTTGTCTCCAAATCAAAAAGAGATTGGCATGAGAAAATTGGTGAAGTCTTATGGGCTTATCGAACTACTTACCGGATTCCAACGCAAACCACTCCTTACGCCTTAGTATATGGGATGGAAGCTGTACTTCCTTTGGAGTGTCAAATCCCATCACTTCAAATTGCCATCCAAGAAGTTTGACAGTTGAAGAAAATTTCCATCTTCGATTGGAAGAGCTAGAAGCTTCGGATGAAATAGGTTAGAATCACAAATGCACCTGGATTGCTATCAAGCTCGAATGGCAAAGTCCTTTAACAAGAATGTGCAACCAAGATCATTTCAAGTTGGAGATCCGGTACTTTCTACGCGCAGGTCGATCATAATCACAAGAAAAACTGGGGGCAAGGTCCAGTCTAAATGGGATGGTCCATTTATTTTTACTCGTGCATTCACTAACAGAGCTTACAAGATCGTCGACAAAGATGGACTGCAAATTAAACATATCAATGGAAAATTTTAAAGCGTTTTTACTCCTAAAATTCTTGCTTTTAAATTTTTCATTGTAAACAAAATTATGTTCTTGTAATGAACTACGATCGACTTGATCCCGTTTGGGTACGTAGGCAGCTTTAATAAATTATAAATTCTAGTTCAATCACAACTAATAAATTCATTCAACTTGTTTACCACTTACTGTAGTAAAAAAAATACAAAAAAAATAAGAAAAAGAAAAGTTCATCCAAAACAAAAATAGGAAGGCAAAAATCCATACAATATGGTCTTAAAAAAAAGATCAGAAAATATTGACTTCATTAAGATCACTCACCATTGATCACTTGCAAAAAACTATCTTCAAGGGTCCGCCTTTTTTGGTCAATGAATACTATACTAGTGACATCTCTTGTCCGCGATTCCTCCAATGCTGCCTTCTTAGTTCCAAGCATACTTTTTTGTTCCCTCTAGACTTGAAGTTCATCACGAATTCTATCTAGTTCAAAGGTTAACTGACTAATTTTGCCTTCCAACGAAGAACACATGGAATCTTTTTCTTCCAGCTGAATGTTCAAAAGTTTTAACTACTTAACATTTTCTTCAATGGTTAGACAATCCAAGTGTCTCTTCTTTTAGATAAGAGTCAACTTCTTTCAAAAACACATCCATGCACTTCATCAAAGCCACTGGGTCTGCACGGAATGAATTGGTACTAATATCTTGAAGAATTAAATTATTTTCATCCCCAAGATCGAATGTTGGAAAATATATACTTCAAGATGTCCTTAAAACACTTTTGAAGGTAATTAGTTATGGCTTCTTATAGAGCAGCTTTCAGATAAGGAGACTCTTGGATAATTTAAGGCGGAGGACTAGGCATGAAAGAATAGATTAGTGCAGCCCGATGATTATTTGTTTGAGAAGGCGGGATACTAACTAAAGCCAACAAAGATGGAATGACAGGGACTACTTGATTGATCTCTAAAATGTTGGCTCCCGTGGTCCCTAAATTCACTTCATCTTCAATATTAAAATTATCCATGATAATCCCCGAAGTACCTCCATTGATGGTACTCGGATATTTGCAAAGTGGGTCATGAGAATCATGAATACAATCTATTCATTGAAGTGTATCGATTCGCCCGTCATTCTTGCCAGTTTAACCTTGTAAAAATTTTAAATTCATGGAAAAATTTAGTTCTTCAAGGACGCTCGAAAAACCTACAAAAAATGAAGTATGATTTCAAAAGAAAAAAAAAAGAGTGCAGCAAACGAAAATAGGGAAAATACTTTCATTTCGTGTCCTAGGCTACATGTCTAAAAATCTATCATTTAATTGTGTGTTTGAGAGGCTGATATTAATGTGAGAAGCTCCAACTTCATCTTTTAAAAGACTCGGAATAGCTTGAAGCGACCTCGGTTCTATCGATCATTTGATTTTATATATTCGAGAAAGAAGAGCCTAAAATCGAAGATTGTGATAGGAAATCAAATACAAGAAATATGTTAAAAAAAAGAGAGAAAAAGAAATTATACCGATCTCGAGAACTTTCATCTTCAGGAGTCAAAGTCTTTCCTGGTGCTTGTTATGCTCGGTCTCCAGGACTATTGTGATCTGGAATCAAAATCACTTCTGGCACCTTATCAGCAGGCTCAGAGGTGGCAACAATCTTTGTTGAGGGATCTTCCCTCTTTCGAAAAGCTCTTCAGGAGTAACATTTAGAGGGTTTAACCCTCTAGCTATAACCCTGTTCGGAGTCGGGCCAAGAAAAAGTCATGGCTCTCACTAGAAAATAAGACTTGCACCTAGATCCTGTTAAGAGTGGCAATATTTTGCTATTCCACTGAGCCTGGTATTCAACATCAACGTTTTGATGTGTAATCCTTACATAATTTGGAATATGAAATATTGACCCACTTTTTGTCTGAGTCAAAGAGAAGTAAAAATGATACATGTCGCCTACACTGGGGACAATATCTAATTTTCTTGGTGAACCGAGAAGTTTCTACCTAAAGCCAAATTGTCTCGCAAACCTGCAAGGGTTATACGCCTCAAGAATGAAAGGTGGATTTCCTAGGCGATAAGAAACAAATCCAGATTGAATACTCATCATGAATTCTAAAGTATCTGCAGACCTCGGTCATCCACACAGACATCAGGATGACACGATGAGATAAGGGATTCCAGTAAAAGTTATTGGTGTCCATCATTCCACGGATAAATTTTGGACAATCAACAACATTTTTCTCCCAAGATTGGAAAGCATTCAGAGTGCCAGCATATCTTTGAATTATAGGGCAAGAATAACTCTTGTCAATACGAGCATAAGCACCTCGAACAAAGTAAGTTGCCGCCCAAGTCTAAAGAAAATGTCCAGAAAATGAATGTGAAATTGAGCCAAAGTCTGGATTTGTCTGATAGATAGATATTCATGTAAGTCCCCTATAAATGCTCGCCAATATAGGTGGAACCAAGCTATAAGTCTATCCGGCTACCATCCTAAAAGATGCTTTAAAGATCCCAACTCTTATACATTCATCCCCAGATGGAAGAACGAAGCGACAAAGTCATAGGAAGAGATAAACTGCTATCTCTAATTCCTCTTCCTCTTCGTCTTCCATAGATAGAGATACTGGCAAATTGTTCCGATGAAGTCAATCCCTACGAGTAATGTCTCTCGGCTTGTCTGGCACCATGGGCCTCCGTATTTCCTTCAATGTACTTTGATGATGCCTCTTGAATGGATCTAAATTCATAGCATTCTTATAATTTTTGTGTTGTCAAGGATTCTGGACACAACCATTCTCGTCAAACCAAAAATTAATCCATTACTCATGAGTAACCCAGTCAAATTCATTCACATGGGCAATCAATGCGAAAACATTAAAGAGGTATAGACAAGACTTGGAAAGATGATCTGTCATTGTGAAAGGCTTGAACTACTTTCTCATAGTAATGACCCATGATTGAAAGCCCACT
The DNA here is from genome assembly GCF_002742605.1 of Olea europaea var. sylvestris. Classification (NCBI taxonomy): domain Eukaryota; kingdom Viridiplantae; phylum Streptophyta; class Magnoliopsida; order Lamiales; family Oleaceae; genus Olea; species Olea europaea. The sequence goes on from NW_019264872.1 coordinate 1,573,329, forward strand.
TATCTCGCAGATGTCCCAAAGAAAAATGTCAATTTCACTATTGACAGTCACATAGGTATTGGTCTCTGGACACTAAACCTCGCAAAGAACTCTATAAATAGAGTTTGGGCAATGGTAATCCTTTGTAACAGGACCGACTGCAAAAGCTAACTCACGAATATTCCTCTTGAGTAGAAGTTTTTGGACCCATAAAGACAACTCCCAAAATTTTGGAAGAAAAGAAATCTATCCTCGACTGACCAGTGCGCTTTCCCATTGTATTTTTTTACTATCAATCCTCTCACAAATTACAGCCTTTGGGATGTACTCTATGCTCTGGGAATGATGAAACGGAAAACACAAAAAGAGAAGATGACTGCTAGATCGATTGGACTTGCCGACATCTAAATCCTCATGAAATTCACTAATGGTAGGCATGTGCAACTCCGATAATGGCTTCAGAGGATCGAGAGAAGGATCTATCGTTGGCTTATTGACACTAAATTTATGTTTACCTCTACGCCAGTATGTGCATGGATCTCACAACAGTATCTTTGAAACATAGATAACTTTTGCCTTGATTTTTAATCTCAACGATTTAGTGTATGTCAGAGTATGCTTTATCATTAGACTTGTTCCAGTCATGCTTGAAAATAAAAAGGGACAGTAAATCTCCTAAATTGGTTTATCGTCTAAAATCACGAGTCTCCCAAATATATAAGCAACCTCTACACAAAATGTCTTGGATAGTTGAAGAAACAGGTCATTGGTCCTTAATACAAAGAATATTGGACAGTTGAAGGGACATGTCCTAATCCTTAACACAAAGTGCCTTGAACGATAGAAGGAGCAAATCCTTGGTCCTTAACACAAAGTGCCTTGGACGGTCGAAAGGACGGATCATTGATCCCAAATACCAATTGCTTTGGACGGTAGAAGGAATAGGTTCTTGGTCCTCAATACAAAGTGCTTTGAACA
>NW_019264872.1:1578062-1580988 GCF_002742605.1 Olea europaea var. sylvestris
TATTTATTTGCACCAAAATGCCCCTACCTACAAATGAACAAAAAAAGAATAGAATGAAATTCACCTTCCGATTCTTACATTTTTACCAATTAAACGGGATAGTACTTTCATAAATATAGGTCGTCCTACATAATGTACATACTTTTTTTGAATAACTTATTCTTTTGACGTCGTGTATGGTACATAGATACTTTAGTTGGAAAGCTTTCTTACAAGGGCATCTGGTCCTCTTCATGGTTTAAGTTGTACTCCAATATACTCAAATGGTTGACCACTACATTATCACTTCTCTTATTCTCCTTGATCTCCAAGTCAAACTCCCGAATGAGAAGATTTCATCGAATGAGTCATGGCTTAGTGTTATGTTTGACATAATTGGTGATTCTATGAGCAAAAAGGACTAAATTGAACATGTGTAAAAATCAATGAGTTAGGTGCAATTTTGTATAGATGAATTAGGTAGGTTAGAGTTCGAGCTCGAAATAAGTAAAGAAGTGTCACCGTAATTTCTTTCGCTTGTCGTCAAGACATTGCTTGAGCGACAAAAACAGAATCTCGCCGCTCGCCTATCACCTTACTACGCTCGAGCGACAAACCCTTCGCTCTCTTGTCGCTGCCCCTTCACTCGAACGACAATGGTGGTACATGGGAAAACCTAATTCACGTTTTTGGAGAGTTTTACACAGCCCATACTACCTAAACACCTCAAACTATAAATACCCAAGCCTTGCACGATTTTGAGGGTAGTTGTTCATTGTGCTTCTCATTGATAATACATTTATATCATCTCATAAAGATCCAAGAACATATTCAACCCTTGATTCAATCAATTCTTTCTTGAGATCATACAACCACAGATTTGGAAAAAACATCAAGGTTTGAAAAACCTATTTTAGATCACTCAAAATTGATACATTATCTGTCCAGACTCTCTTCACTATATGTTAAAGATATATGCGCCACAACACCTACTTCATCTGTACAACAAAGAAGGTACCTTCTCAATTGAAACTTCAAAAGCTGCTGAAGATTGAGGAATGTTGGACTACAAGCGCAAGAATTGGTGATTCTTGGGTATCCACTCGGAAGATACAATTGTAGAAGATCAGGAAGTAAGTGGATTTAGTTGATCTTGGAGATTATAGGAAGTAGATTGGAAATTCTAGTAGAGTTAGCTAGGCAGCATCTAACTATAAGGTTCATTGTCTATAGTGGAGGTAACTGGCTTAGTCTCAAAAATTTTACGCAGTTGGATTTCTCTATCAACAATTACTGTGTTCTTTACCTCTTTCATATTACAAACTACGACATTTAAACATAAGGAAATTAACTTGTATGCTTAACCATCTATAAACTATTAAAAAGTGACCAATTGCTTTCAAAAGAGTAATTTCACACTAAGGTAAAACTAATCTATAATCTAGAACATTCTAGCAGTATCCAAAGATTGTCAAGTGGTATCTAGAGCTTTTCACTTGGCATCATTTATTTTACATAAGGTACCTAATGGTTGCATGGTCAGAAAACTTAAGTACCAATAAGATACGAATGAAAATTTTCTAATACAAATACCACTGGAAATAACTCATTTTCCAAAGTAGAATAATTCAAATGAGTGTCCTTGAGTGTCTAATATCTATATAGATGGCATCAGGGATCTAGTCAACTATATATCTTAAAATTTCTCCCAGTAAATAATCACACATGAGCTCAAGTGGAAGGTCCCAATCTAGTGGTCTATTGATCGGATAGTACTAAGCATTTCCTTATGCTTGTAGAAGGATGCCAAGTACTTTGGTGTGAACTTAACATCTTTACCCAGCAGATGGGTAAGAGGTCGTGAAATCTTAGAGAAGTCCTTTAGGAATAGGCTACAGGACTATGAGTGTCCCAGTAATAATTTTATCTCATTAACTATCTTCTAAGGCTACAAGCTCCTCACAAGATTAACCTTGCCACTATTCACTTCAATGCCTCTAGATGAGATAATATACCCAAAAACTATGCCATGTTGTAACATGAAGTGTCACTTTTCCCAATTGAGTACCAAATTGCATTCTTGACACCTTTTCAACAACAGAGAGAGATTTTGAAAGCACGTATAAAATGAATTTTCAAATACTGAAAAATCATCCATAAACATCTTAATGATCTCCTCTGCATTGTCTTAAAAGATGAACATCATGCGACACTTGAATGTAATAGGGACACTAAAAAGTCCATGTGGCATCATTTGGTAGGCAAATGACTAAAAGGACAAACGAAGCTTAGATTTTTTCCAATCTTAGGTATAATCAGAATCTTGTTATACCCAGTATACCTACCCAAAAATTTGTAGTAACTGTGGCCAGCATGTCTATCAAGAATCTAACTGATGAATGGCAAAGGAAAATTATAATTCTTCATTATAGTGTTGAGCTTTCAGTAGTCTTTGCAAATTGTCCATCCATTATGCATCTCTAAGATACTAGCTCATTGCTTTCATTCTTCACTATATTGATTCTTCACTTCTTTGGGACCACATCTCCAACGGCACAATAGTTACCGTCATCTATCCTCGTTTAGCCTCGCGTTTTCCATTTAGGGCTTTTCATCCCCAAATCTTCTCTCCAGGCGATGGCCCTTCTTTTTGCCATCACCTCTTCCGGTGGCCCATCTTTTAATGGCCTACAAGGATACTCTACTCTGGTATGGATCCCACCTTTCTTTCTCTAGCTACTGCTTCTATTTCGTCAATTTGAAAATCGAAGGATCTATCCCATATTTCATACCTGTATCAATATCATGTCATGTTGTGTCGACATAGGTATGTCTACCAGAATGCCAAGTCTGAGCATCACAGATCTTCCCAAGATCAGTGGTAGTGCTTTTAGAATAAAGGCATCCTCCATCTCTAGTGCTAGGAAGTTAGCTGGAAAGTTCATCT
>NW_019264872.1:1581969-1584956 GCF_002742605.1 Olea europaea var. sylvestris
TCTTCCCAAGATCAGTGGTAGTGCTTTTAGAATAAAGGCATCCTCCATCTCTAGTGCTAGGAAGTTAGCTGGAAAGTTCATCTTATCCACATTCTCCAAGAGTCCTTTAGGATACTTTATAGTTCTATCAGCTAGATGGATGCTCATTGAAAGTAGGGAACGTAGATATTTTAAGTTAAATGAGTGCAATCAAATCAATACAAATTGAATGCTTTATTGAATGATTCATACTTTACCTAACAAAATGCAGATTTACGTTCAAAGATTATTCCTTCATTAATATTTATTCATCATTTTCATCCATTTTATTTCAAACATTCCTTAATTAATATTTTGCTCTTCATAGTAAAATGTAGATTTATATTTAAAGAATATATATTGTATATGATACAAACATTCAATTAAAATAATTAATTCCTAATCGAAAAGGAAAAAATACAATCAATATTCAATACTAACAATTAATTCAAGTAAACACGATTCGATAAAAATAAGTCAAATCGAACAGAATCATTTCAGACCCATTCTATGTATACAAATTTCAAAAATAAATTCTGAACATAAGTGGGACAAGATGAAAATATACTATAAATGTAATCCAAGCCCATTTTCTGTATCATTTTAAATTTTGGTCAAAGAAAATAAAATTTTGAAATTATAAGATATTGCTGTCTGTCATTGGTTACTTTTCAATTTTTGAAGAGAAAATAACTTAAGTTGATTATGTCTGAAGATCCAATAAGTGGAGGTGGCGTCGAAATTATAGTGGTAGATGAGGTCGATAGTGGTATAATGACAATCACTTTACAGCAGTTTATAGCATAATGGTAACAAAAATGCAAATTTAAGTTCTAATTAGTTGAAAATTTGATTGGAAAGTGCAGATTTTAAGTAGATGTAATAGTTTGTGAAAAAAATTCTGACAAATTTTAAAGATTGGAAGGGTTAGGATTTTTGTAAATGGCATGAAAGAAAGAGTCATGAGAGAGTGTGAGAGACAAATTGTTCAGATTTATTGTAATTTTGCACATGTTAGGTGGGGATTAAAATCAAATTTTAATGTATTTTGATAAAAGCGATGAAGCTCATGAAGTATGTTGTTAAAATTAATTGTTGATTTTGAATTAAACTAAAATTTATATTTTAGTCCATACTAAATAGGTCTTTGTACAAAAAAAAAAATAAATAATTTCCCAAAAGTTAGGGAGTCAGGTGACCCTTATGCCCCCTTCCCATCTGTCTTGCTCATTTAAGTTTTTGATAAGTATATTTTATACACTTTTTTAAGCCTTAAAATATTGATATTTTATTGTTCTTTTGATAAATTATAGCATAATCATGTGTATATTTTGTTTACTAGGAGAAACACAATGATTGAACATGAAATTATAAGAAATGAGCGAAAAAGAGTGAAGTCCAAAGTTCGAAGACCAAATAACAAATATTCATTGGACTACAAAACAATAATTGAAGATTGCTAGGAGTTTAATTGGATGTAATTAGAATTCAAAAAGGAATTAAATATGATTAAAGTGTTTTCACAAATTAATTTCCAATGCAAATTATATTCCATATTATTAGCTGAAGATCGAAATCCATTTTTGGGATAGTAAACATTTGCATTAGAAATATTGTATAAAGTTGTAGCCCTTTCAGTTAACTTTTCAATGCACTTTGAATCGTTTCAATTGGATATTGGAAGATAAAGTCATGAAAAAATAATAACGGCTATACGGGAATAAAAATATGTGTGTGAAATCAACATTTCTTATTTGATTGGAATTCTTTTGAAAACCAATTTGGACATGATTTTCACCAATTTTCGACTCCTATAAATACCTAACAACAGAATACATTAGGAAAACCTCTCAAAACCTTTCATATACCTAAACTCATCAAATTAATATCGTCAAATAGAGGCCAATTCATTATTCTTGTGAGAATTAAATGGCAATTACAAGTTTTCAAGAAATTGGAGTTTCAACCTTGACTTCTGGAGAGACAACATGATGATATACTGAAGATTCATTGAAAAACCATTGAAGAGATTTCAGATTTCAAGATCCATCTTCTTTTCCTTCATCAATCTAAAATCTTGGTTATGTTCTTCCAATTAAACATGTTTTCTTATGAATTTGTAATGCAAGGCTACTATTTTCATTACTAAGACATTAATGAATCCTTATTACGGTGTCTTAATATAAATTCGATAATTAACGCTCAATATGTGTTTATTCTTGGATGTTTATTATAAGATTTTTTATTTCGAGAGATATAATAAAATAGATACCACTTTATAACAATTAATGTAAAGTCCGAAGAATTTGTACATATTGTCATGCTATTAATTTGCATTAAAACGGAATAATATGGGGAATTCTAGTAACATACAATTGAAGTTTACAAAACGTTTATAACTTGCTCATTTTAATTATTAGTTTAATTAGATAAATTAGTATAAATCATTCAAACAACTTCGGTTATTTCACAAGAGTTAAAATTAATTGATCCTTGATTAAGTGCATAGTGCTCTTGGGAACGATTCTTTATTCATCACTTTATTACTGGTTTGCAATACTATTTACTTGCAAAAAATCAAACGTTCAGTTTCCTTCAGCTCACCTAGTTGCAAGAGTTCATTGACAAAATATAGCATTAGGTTTATAGTTGCACCTAAATCTAATAATACTTTTTCAATTTCAAAATATTTGATTCGACAATGTATAGTGAAACTACCTATATCTTTCAGTTTTACAGAAAGTTTATACAGTAGAATGGTTAACATGAAATGATCTAAGTCCTATACCAAAGTATTATACGTATTGTTCGTAGAAGAATCTAAGCCCATTTACCCCTCAAGGATTTTTGTGACTTCCTTCAAGTTTCGAACACAAGATCTTTGCCTTGTGAAAGACCTTGTGCCCAAGCCATTCTCAAATGGATTGAGTTCATCAGTAAAGAGTATTAGCAACGGATTTTAAGCCATC
>NW_019264873.1:0-11740 GCF_002742605.1 Olea europaea var. sylvestris
GCGCCGGGGGCAATTTCGTCATTTTCCTCGACGGTGTCGGAATGTGCTAAAATTTGACAGACTGATCGGAAACAAAAATCGCGTCGGTGGTAATATCGTCATTTTTCGCGACGGAGTCGGAATGGGCTAAAATTTGACAGATTGATCGGAAACAAAAATCGCGCCGTGGCCAATTTTTTCAGTTTTCGCGACGGTGTCCGAATGGGCTAAAATTTGACAGACCGATCAGAAACAAAAATCGCGCCGGGGCAATTTCGTCATTTTCCTCGACGGTGTCGGAATGTGTATTAAAATTTGACAGACTGATCGTAAACAAAAATCGCGCCGTGGGTAATATCGTCATTTTTCGCGACGGAGTCGAAATGGGCTAAAATTTGGCAGATTGATCGGAAACAAAAATCGCGCCGGGGGCAATTTTGCCAGTTTTCGCGACGGTGTCCGAATGGGCTAAAATTTGACAGACTGATCGGAAACAAAAATCGCGCTGGGGCAATTTTGTCATTTTTCGCGACGGTGTTGGAATGGGCCAAAATTTGACAGACTGATCGGAAACAAAAGTCGCGCCGGGGGCAATATCGTCATTTTTCGCGACGGTGTCGGAATGGGCTAAAATTTGACAGACTGATCGGAAACAAAAATCTCGCCGAGGGTAATATCGTCATTTTTCGCGACGGAGTGGGAATGGGCTAAAATTTAACAAATTGATTGGAAACAAAAATCGCCACGGGGCCAATTTCGTCAGTTTTCGCGACGGTGTCGGAATGGTCTAAATTTTGACAGACCGATCGGAAAGAAAAATCGCGCCGGGGTAAATTTCGTCATTTTTTGCGACGGAGTCGGAATGGGCTAAAATTTGACAGAATGATCGGAAACAAAAATCGCAACGGGGGCATTTTCGTCATTTTTTGCGACGGTGTCGGAATGGGCTAAAATTTGACAGACTGATCGGAAACAAAAATCGCGCCGGGGTAAATTTCGTCATTTATCGCGACGGTGTCGGAATGGGCTAAAATTTGACAGACTGATCGGAAACAAAAATCGCGCCGGGGGTAATATCGTCATTTTTCGCGACGGAGTGGGAATGGGCTAAAATTTAACAAATTGATCGGAAACAAAAATCGCCACGGGGCCAATTTCGTCAGTTTTCGCGACGGTGTCGGAATGGTCTAAATTTTGACAGACCGATCGGAAAGAAAAATCGCGCCGGGGTAAATTTCGTCATTTTTTGCGACGGAGTCGGAATGGGCTAAAATTTGACAGATTGATCGGAAACCAAAATCGCAACGGGGGCATTTTCGTCATTTTTTGCGACGGTGTCGGAATGGACTAAAATTTGACAGACTGATCGGAAACAAAAATCGCGCCGGGGGTAATATCTTCATTTTTCGCGACGGAGTGGGAATGGGCTAAAATTTAACAAATTGATCGGAAACAAAAATCGCCACGGGGCCAATTTCGTCAGTTTTCGCGACGGAGTCTGAATGGGCTAAAATTTGACAGACTGATTGGAAAGAAAATCGCTCCGGGGTAAAATTCGGCATTTCTCGCGACGATGACGGAATGGGCTAAAATTTAACAGACTGATCGGAAACAGAAATCGCGCCGGGGGCTGTATCGTCATTTTCGCGACGGAGTCGGAATGGGCTAAAATTTGAGAGATTGATCGGAAATAAAATCGCGATGGGGCCAATTTCGTCAGATATCGCGACGTTGTCGGAATGGGCTAAAATTTGACAGACTGATCGGAAACAAAAATTTCGCCGGGGGCAATATCGTCGTTTTTCGCGACGGTGTCGGAATGGGCTAAACTTTGACCGACTGATCGGAAACAAAAATCGTGCCGGGGGCATTTTCGTGATTTTTCGCGACTGTGTCGGAATGGGCTAAACTTTGACAGACTGATCGGAAACAAAAATCGTGCCGGGGAAAATTTCGTCATTTTTCGCGACGGTGTCGGAATCGGCTAAAATTTGACCGACTGATCGGAAACAAAAATCGCGCCGGGGCCAATTTTGTCAGTTTTCGCGACGGTGTCCGAATGGGCTAAAATTTGACAGACTGATCGGAAACAAGAATCGCGCCTGGGCAATTTCGTCATTTTCCTCGACAGTGTCGGAATGTGCTAAAATTTGACAGACTGATCGGAAACAAAAGTCGCGTCGGGGGCAATTTCGTCGTTTTTCGCGACGGAGTCGGAATGGGCTAAAATTTGACAGATTGATCGGAAACAAAAATCGCCCCGGGGGCAATTTTGTAAGTTTTCGCGACGGTGTCCGAACGGGCTAAAATTAGACACACTGATCGGAAACAAAAATCGCGCTGGGGCAATTTTGTCATTTTTCGCGACGGTGTCGGAATGGGCTAAAATTTGACAGACTGATCGGAAACAAAAATCGCGCCGGGGGCAATTTCGTCATTTTTCGCGACGGTGTCGGAATGGGCTAAAATTTGAGAGATTGATCGGAAACAAAAATTGCGATGGGGCCAATTTTGTCAGTTTTCGCAACGTTGTCGGAATGGGCTAAAATTTGACAAACTGATCGGAAACAAAAATTGCGCCGTGGGCATTATCGTCGTTTTTCGCGACGGAGTCGGAATGGGCTAAAATTTGACAGACTGATCGAAAAAAAAAATCGCGCTGGGGTAAATTTCGTCATTTTTCGCGACGGGGTCGGAATGGGCTAAAATTCGACAGACTGATCGGAAACAAAAATCGCGCCGGGGGTAATTTCGTCATTTTTCGCGACGGAGTCGGAATGGGCTAAAATTTGACAAATTGATCGGAAACAAAAATCGCGACGGGTCCAATTTTTTCAGTTTTCGCGACGGTGTCGGAATGGGCTAAAATTTGACAGACTGATCGGAAAGAAAATCGCTCCGGGGTAAAATTCGGCATTTCTCGCGACGGTGTCAGAATGGGCTAAAATTTGACAGACTGATCGGAAACAGAAATCGCGCCGGGGGCAGTATCGTCATTTTCGCGACGGAGTCGGAATGGGCTAAAATTTGAGAGATTGATCGGAAATAAAATCGCGATGGGGCCAATTTCGTCAGATATCGCAACGTTGTCGGAATGGGCTAAAATTTGACAGACTGATCGGAAACAAAAATTGCGCCGGGGGCAATATCGTCGTTTTTCGCGACGGTGTCGGAATGGGCTAAACTTTGACCGACTGATCGGAAACAAAAATCGCGCCGGGGGCATTTTCGTGATTTTTCGCGACTGTGTCGGAATGGGCTAAACTTTGACAGACTGATCGGAAACAAAAATCGTGCCGGGGTAAATTTCGTCATTTTTCACGACGGAGTCGGAATGGGCAAAAATTTGACAGATTGATCGGAAACAAAAATTGCGACGGGGCCAATTTTGTCAGTTTTCGCGACGGTGTCCGAATGGGCTAAAATTTGACAGACTGATCGGAAAGAAAAATCGCGCCTGGGCAATTTCGTCATTTTCCTCGACAGTGTCGGAATGTGCTAAAATTTGACAGACTGATCTGAAACAAAAATCGCGCCGGGGGTAATATTGTCATTTTTCGCGACGGAGTCGGATTGGGCTAAAATTTGACAGATTGATCGTAAACAAAAATCGCGCCGGGGGCAATTTCGTCATTTGTCGCGACGGCGTCGGTATGGGCTAAAATTTGGCAGACTGATCGGAAACAAAAATCGCGTCGAGGGCAATTTCGTCATTTTTCGCGACGGAGTCGGAATGGGCTAAAATTAGACAGATTGATCGAAAACAAAAATCGCGCCGGGGAAATTTCGTCATTTTTCGCGAAGGTGTTGTAATGGGCTAAAATTTGACAGACTGATCGGAAACAAAAATCGCGCCGGGGGCAATTTCGTCGTTTTTCGCGACGGAGTCGGAATGGGCTAAAATTTGCTAGACTGATCGGAAACAAAAATCGCGCCGAGGCAATTTCGTCATTTTTCGCGATGGAGTCGGAATGGGCTAAAATTTGACGGATTGATTGGAAACAAAAATCGCGCCGGGGTAAATTTCGTCATTTTTGGCGACGGTGTCGGAATTTTCTAAAATTTGACAGACTGATCTGAAACAAAAATCGCGACGGGGCCAATTTTGCCAGTTTTCGAGACGGTGTCGTAATCGGCTAAAATTTGACAGACTGATCGGAAACAAAAGTCGCGCCGGGGACAATTTCGTCATTTTTCTCGATGGGGTCGGAATGGGCTAAAATTTTACAGACTGATCAGAAACAAAAATCACGACGTGGCCAATTTCGTCAGTTTTTACGACGGAGTCAGAATGGGCTAAAATTTGACAGATTGATCGAAAACATAAATCGTGTCGGGGGCAATTTCGTAATTTTTAGTGACAGAGTCGGAATGGGCTAAAATTTTACAGACTTATCGAAAACAAAAATCGCGAGCGGGGGCAATTTCATCGTTTTTCGCGACGGTGTCGGAATGGGTTAAAGTTTGACAGACTAATCGGAAACAAAAATCGTGCCGGGGGCAATTTCGTCATTTTTCGCGACGGTGTCGGGATGGGCTAAACTTTGACACACTGATCGGAAACAAAAATAGCGCCGGGGGCAATTTCGTCAATTTTCGCGACGGTGTCGGAATGGGCTAAAATTTGACAGACTGATCGGAAACAGAAATCACGCCGGGGGCAGTATCGTCATTTTTCGCGACGGAGTCGGAATGGGCTGAAATTCGAGAGATTGATCGGAAATAAAAATCGCGATGGGGCCAATTTCGTCAGTTATCGCGACGTAGTCGGAATGGGCTAAAATTTGACAGACTGATCGGAAACAAAAATTGCGCAGGGGGCAATATCGTCGTTTGTCGCGACGGTGTCGGAATGGGCTAAACTTTGACAGACTGATCGGAAACAAAAATCGCGCCGGGGGCATTTTCGTCATTTTTCGCGACTGTGTCGGAATGGGCTAAACTTTGACAGACTGATCGGAAACAAAAATCGTGCCAGGGTAAATTTCGTCATTTTTCACGACGGAGTCGGAATGGGCTAAAATTTGACAGATTGATCGGAAACAAAAATCGCGACGAGGCCAATTTCGTCAATTTTCGCGACGGAGTCGGAATGGGCTAAAATTTGACAGACTGATCGAAAAAAAATCGCGTCGGGGTAAATTTCGTCATTTTTTGCGACGGTGTCGGAATGGGCTAAAATTTGGCAGACTGATCGTAAACGAAAATCGCGCCGGGGGTAACACCGTCATTTTTCGCGACGGAGTCGGAATGGGCTAAATTTTGACAGACTGATCGGAAACAAAAATCGCGCCGGGGGCAATTTCGTCATTTTTCGCAAAGGTGTCGGAATGGGCTAAAATTTTACAGACTTATCGGAAACAAAAATCGCGTCGGGGGCAATTTCGTCATTTTTAGCGACTGAGTCGGAATGGGCTAAAAATTTGACAGACTGATCGGAAAGAAAAATCGCGCCGGGGTAAATTTCGTCATTTTTCGCGAAGGTGTCGGAATGGGCTAAAATTTGACAGACTGATCGGAAACAAAAATCGCGACGGGGGCAATTTCGTCATTTTTCGCAAAGGAGTCGGAATGGGCTAAAATTTGTCAGACTGATCGGAAAGAAAAATCGCGCCGGGGTAAATTTCGTCATTTTTCGGGACGGAGTCGGAATGGGCTAAAATTTGACAGATCGATCGGAAACATAAATCGTGTCGGGGGCAATTTCGTCATTTTTCGCGACAGAGGCGGAATGGGCAAAAATTTTACAGACTTATCGGAAACAAAAATCGCGAGCTGGGGCAATTTCGTCGTTTTTCGCGACAGAGGCGGAATGGGCTAAAATTTTACAGACTTATCGGAAACAAAAATCGCGAGCTGGGGCAATTTCGTCGTTTTTCGCGACGGTGTCGGAATGGGTTAAAGTTTGACAGACTGATCGGAAACAAAAATCGCGCCGGGGGCAATTTCGTCATTTTCGGCGACGGTGTCGGAATGGGCTAAACTTTGACACACTGATCGGAAAGAAAAATAGCGCCGGGGGCAATTTCGTGAATTTTCGCGACGGTGTCAGAATGGGCTAAAATTTGACAGACTGATCGGAAACAAAAATCGCGCCGGGGGCAATTTCGTCATTTTCCTCGACGGTGTCGGAATGTGCAAAAATTTGACAAACTGATTGGAAAGAAAAAATCGCGCCGGCAGTAATATCGTCATTTTTCGCGACAGAGTCGGAATGGGTTAAAATTTGACAGATTGATCGAAAACAAAAATAGCGACGGGGCCAATATTGTCAGTTTTCGCGACGGTGTCCGAATGGGCTAAAATTTGACAGACCGATCGGAATGAAAATCGTGCAGAGGTAAAATTCGGCATTTTTCGCGACGGTGTCGGAATGGGCTAAAATTTGACAGACTGATCGGAAACAGAAATCGCGCCGGGGGCAGTATCGTCATTTTTCGCTACGGAGTCGGAATGGGCTAAAATTTGAGAGATTGATCGGAAATAAAAATCGCGATGGGGCCAATTTCGTCAGTTATCACGACGTAGTCGGAATGGGCTAAAATTTGATAGACTGATCGGAAACAAAAATTGCGCCGGGGGCAATATCGTCGTTTTTCGCGACGGTGTCGGAATGGGCTAAACTTTGACAGACTGATCGGAAACAAAAATCGCGCCGGGGGCATTTTCGTCATTTTTCGCGACTGTGTCGGAATGGGTTAAACTTTGACAGACTGATCGGAAACAAAAATCGTGCCAAGGTAAATTTCGTCATTTTTCACGACGGAGTCGGAATGGGCTAAAATTTGACAGATTGATCGGAAACAAAAATAGTGACGGGGCCAATTTCGTCAATTTTAGCGACGGAGTCGGAATGGGCTAAAATTTGACAGACTGATCGAAAAAAAAATCGCGCCGGGGTAAATTTCGTCATTTTTTGCGACAGTGTCGGAATGGGCTAAAATTTGGCAGACTGATCGTAAACGAAAATCGCGCCGGGGGTAACACCGTCATTTTTCGCGACGGAGTCGGAATGGGCTAAAATTTGACAGACTGATCGTAAACAAAAATCGCGCCTGGGGCAATTTCGTCATTTTTCGCAAAGGAGTCGGAATGGGCTAAAATTTTACAGACTTATCGGAAACAAAAATCGCGCCGGGGGCAATTTCGTCATTTTTAGCGACTGAGTCGGAATGGGCTAAAATTTGACAGACTGATCGGAAAGAAAAATCGCGCCGGGGTAAATTTCGTCATTTTTCGCGAAGGTGGCGGAATGGGCTAAAATTTGACAGACTGATCGGAAACAAAAATCGCGACGGGGGCAATTTCGTCATTTTCGCAAAGGAGTCGGAATGGGCTAAAATTTTATAGACTTATCGGAAACAAAAATCGCGCCGGGGGCAATTTCGTCGTTTTTAGCCACTGAGTCGGAATGGGCTAAAATTTGTCAGACTGATCGGAAAGAAAAATCACGCCGGGGTAAATTTCGTCATTTTTCGCGACGGTGTCGGAATTAGCTAAAATTTGACAGACTGATCGGAAACAAAAATCGCGACGGGGCCAATTTCGTCAGTTTTCGCGACGGTGTCAGAATGGGCTAAAATTTGACAGACTGATCGGAAACAAAAATCGCGCCGGGGCCAATTTCGTCAGTTTTCGCGACGGTGTCAGAATGGGCTAAAATTTGACAGACTGATCGGAAACAAAAGTCGCGCCGGGGACAATTTCGTCATTTTCGCGACGAAGTCGGAATGGGCTAAAATTTGACAGATCGATCGGAAACATAAATCGTGTCGGGGGCAATTTCGTCATTTTTCGCGACAGAGGCGGAATGGGCTAAAATTTTACAGACTTATCGGAAACAAAAATCGCGAGCGGGGGCAATTTCGTCGTTTTTCGCAAGGGTGTCGGAATGGGTTAAAGTTTGACAGACTGATCGGAAACAAAAATCGCGCCGGGGGCAATTTCGTCATTTTCCGCGACGGTGTCGGAATGGGCTAAACTTTGACACACTGATCGGAAAAAAAAATCGTGCCAGGGTAAATTTCCTCATTTTTCACGACGGAGTCGGAATGGGCTAAAATTTGACAGATTGATCGGAAACAAAAATCGCGACGGGGCCAATTTCGTCAATTTTCGCGACGGAGTCGGAATGGGCTAAAATTTGACAGACTGATCGAAAAAAAAATCGCTCCGGGGTAAATTTCGTCATTTTTTTTTGCGACGGTGTCGGAATGGGCTAAAATTTGGCAGACTGATCGTAAGCAAAAATCGCGTCGGGGGTTATACCGTCATTTTTTGCGACGGTGTCGGAATGGGCTAAAATTTGACAGACTGATCGGAAACAAAAATCGCGCCGGGGGCAATTTCGTCATTTTTCGCAAAGGACTCGGAATGGGCTAAAATTTTACAGACTTATCGGAAAAAAACATCGCGCCGGGGGCAATTTCATCATTTTTAGCGACTGAGTCGGAATGGGCTAAAATTTGACAGACTGATCGGAAAGAAAAATCGCGCTGTGGTAAATTTCGTCATTTTTCGCGAAGGTGTCGGAATGGGCTAAAATTTGACAAACTGATCGGAAACAAAAATCGCGACGGGGGCAATTCCGTCATTTTTCGCAAAGGAGTCGGAATGGGCTAAAATTTTACAGACTTATCGGAAACAAAAATCGCGCCGGGGGCAATTTCGTCGTTTTTCGCGATGGAGTCGGAATGGGCTAAAATTTTACAGACTTATCGGAAACAAAAATCGCGCCGGGGGCAATTTCGTCGTTTTTCGCGATGGAGTCGGAATGGGCTAAAATTTGAAAGACTGATCGGAAGCAAAAATCGCGCCGGGGCAATTTCGTCATTTTTCGCGATGGAGTCGGAATGGGCTAAAATTTGCCGGACTGATAGAAAAAAAAATCGCGCCGGGGTAAATTTCGTCATTTTTTGCGACGGTGTCGGAATGGGCTAAAATTTGGCAGACTGATCGTAAACAAAAATCGCGCCGGGGGTAATACCGTCATTTTTCGCGACGGAGTCGGAATGGGCTAAAATTTGACAGATCGATCGGAAAACAAATCCGCGCCGCACCGGGGGCAATTTCGTCATTTTTCGCGACGGTGTCGGAATCGGCTAAAATTTGACTGATTGATCGGAAACAAAAATCGCGCCGGGGGCAATTTCGTCAGTTTTCGCAACGGTGTCGGAATCGGCTAAAATTTGACAGATTGATCGGAAACAAAAATCGCAACGGGGCCAATTTCGTCAGTTTTCGCAACGGTGTCGGAATCGGCTAAAATTTGACAGACCGATCGGAAAGAAAATCGCGCCGGGGTAAATTTCGTCATTTTTCGCGACGGAGTCGGATTGGGCTAAAATTTGACAGACTGATCGGAAACAGAAATCGCGCCGGGGGCAGTATCGTCATTTTTCGCGACGGAGTCGGAATGGGCTAAAATTTGGCAGACTGATCGGAAACAAAAATCGCGATGGGGCCAATTTCGTCAGTTATCGCGACGTTGTCGGAATGGGCTAAAATTTGACAGACTGATCGGAAACAAAAATTGCGCAGGGGGCAAGCTCGTCATTTTTCGCGACGGTGTCGGAATGGGCTAAACTTTGACACACTGATCGGAAACAAAAATAGCGCCGAGGGCAATTTCGTCATTTTTCGCGACGGTGTCGGAATGGGCTAAAATTTGACAGACTGATCGGAAACAAAAATCGCGCCGGGGGCAATTTCGTCATTTTCCTCGACGGTGTCGGAATGTGCTAAAATTTGACAGACAGATCGGAAACAAAAATCGCGCCGGCAGTAATATCGTCATTTTTCGCGACGGAGTCGGAATGGGCTAAAATTTGAGAGATTGATCGGAAACAAAAATCGCGCCGGGGCCAATTTTGTCAGTTTTCGCGACGGTGTCCGAATGGGCTAAAATTTGACAGACTGATCGAAAACAAAAATCGCGCCGGGCCAATTTCGTCATTTTCCTCGACGGTGTCGGAATGTGCGAAAATTTGAGAGACTGATCGGAAACAAAAATCGCGCCGGGGGTAATATCGTCATTTTTCGCGACGGAGTCGAAATGGCCTAAAATTTGACAGAATGATCGGCAACAAAAATCGCGCCAGGGGCAATTTTGTCAGTTTTCGCGACGGTGTCCGAATGAGCTAAAATTTGACAGACTGATCGGAAACAAAAATCGCGCTGGGCAATTTTGTCATTTTTCTCGACGGTGTCGGAATGGGCTAAAATTTGACAGACTGATCGGAAACAAAAATCGCGCCGAGGTAAATTTCGTCATTTATCGCGACGGAGTCGGAATGAGCTAAAATTTGACAGATTGATCGGAAACAAAAATTGCGACAGGGCCAATTTTGTCAGTTTTCGCGACGGAGTCGGAATGGGCTAAAATTTGAGAGATTGATCGGAAATAAAAATCGCGATGGGGCCAATTTCGTCAATTATTGCGACGTTGTCGGAATGGGCTAAAATTTGACAGACTGATCGGAAACAAAAATCGCGCCGGGGGCAATATCGTCGTTTTTCGCGACGGTGTCGGAATGGGCTAAACTTCGACAGACTGATCGGAAACAAAAATCGCGCCGGGGGCAATTTCGTCATTTTTCACGACGGTGTCGGAATGGGCTAAAATTTGACAGACTTATCGGAAACAAAAATTGCGCCGGGGGCAATATCGTCGTTTTTCGCGACGGTGTCGGAATGGGCTAAACTTGGACAGACTGATCGGAAACAAAAATCGCGCCGAGGGCATTTTCGTCATTTTTCGCGACTGTGTCGGAATGCGCTAAACTTTGACAGACTGATCGGAAACAAAAATCGTGCCGGGGTAAATTTCGTCATTTTTCACGACGGAGTCGGAATGGGCTAAAATTTGACAGATTGATCGGAAACAAAAATCGCGACGGGGCCAATTTCGTCAATTTTCGCGACGGAGTCGGAATGCGCTAAAATTTGACAGACTGATCGAAAAAAAAAATCGCGCCGGGGTAAATTTTGTCATTTTTTGCGACGGTGTCGGAATGGGCTAAAATTTGGCAGACTGATCGTAAACAAAAATCGCGCCGGGGGTAATACCGTCAGTTTTCGCGACGGAGTCGGAATGGGCTAAAATTTGACACACTGATCGGAAACAAAAATCGCGCCGGGGGCAATTTCGTCATTTTTCGCAAAGGACTTTGAATGGGCTAAAATTTTACAGACTTATCGGAAACAAAAATCGCGCCGGGGGCAATTTCGTCATTTTTAGCGACTGAGTCGGTATGGGCTAAAATTTGACAGACTGATCGGAAAGAAAAATCGCGCCGGGGTAAATTTCGTCATTTTTTGCGACGGGGTGGGAATGGCTAAAATTTGACAGAATGATCGGAAACAAAAATCGCGACGGGGCCAATTTCGTCAGTTTTCGCGACGGTGTCAGAATGGGCTAAAATTTGACAGACTGATCGGAAACAAAAGTCGCGCCGGGGACAATTTCGTCATTTTTCGCGACGAAGTCGGAATGGGCTAAAATTTGACAGATCGATCGTAATCATAAATCGTGTCGGGGGCAATTTCGTCATTTTTCGCGACAGAGACGGAATGGGCTAAAATTTTACAGACTTATCGGAAACAAAAATCGCGAGCGAGGGCAATTCCGTCATTTTTCGCGACGGTGTCGGAATGGGTTAAAGTTTGACAGGCTGATCGGAAACAAAAATCGCGCCGGGGGCAATTTCGTCATTTTCCGCGACGGTGTCGGAATGGACTAAACTTTGACACACTGATCGGA
>NW_019264874.1:0-1277 GCF_002742605.1 Olea europaea var. sylvestris
AATAGTATAATTAAAATGAATTTTTAATTTACCTAGATTTAAGAATTTATATTTGGTATCAAAGTGGGTTCACTTTTAAAAAGCGTGACCCACGAAAAGCCTAAATATGGACAAAGCACAATATAGACCCCATTTTCTAGATGGGACGAACTATTCATATTGAAAGATTAGGATGCAATTCAATGTCCAATTCTTAGATGAAAAAGCTTGGTATTTCAATCATGTATAGATAAAACACCCACTGTAACTGAAAAAAGAGATAGAGAGTACTTGAAGCTGGGATGACTACTGACTTTAATAACGCTAGTTGGAATTCCAAAGCTTTAAATGCTATTTTTTCTTGGTAGATTCTAACCAATTTTACTTGATTTCTACATGCAAGGTGTTACAGGAAGCTTGGGATATACTTTAAGTTGGTCATGAAGGAACTTCCATCATGAAGTCATCCAAGCTTCAAATGTTTACGCTTAAGCTTGAACAATTAACAATGAGAGACGATGAACAATTCAAGGACTTTTAAGTCAAGCTCAATGACATCAACAACTCGACATATACTTTAGGAAAGAAGTATATAGAGAGAAAGGTCCTCAAGAAGATTCTTAGAGATAACTTCCTAATCGATTTCATTTTGAAGTAATTACCATCGAGGAGAGTAAAAATATTGAAATCATAAAGTTCGAAGAGTTAGCAGTGCAAGAGTTATGAGGGAGTGTTCATTGGTTAGTCAGAAAATAGTCGTGACTATCGAGTGTATAAAATAAGGATTCAAACTATTGTCGAGTCTATTAATGTCAATATTGATGATGCTGATGATTTCTCCTCTTTCTCATAGGAACATGAGATTTAGAATTTGGTAAAACAAATTGAAGGTACTCAGAATTCTCCAAAAAAATTATGCTACAGATTCTAAAAATAGAAGTCGGACAGAATTGCCAGTACCAAGTTCTGATGATCCTGCACTAGCCACTGCAAGCATTCACCCGCTCGAAAAAGACAGTGAATTGTAGAATAAAAGGCAGTTTCTTACCTGGAGATAGAATGATGACCAGACAAAGACTTGCTAGAAAACTGTGGAATGTTTGCTGTACCCCACATATTGAGCCCATAAATGTAATTGAGGTACTCTTGTTGATGAATCTTAGTATCACAATACTGGAAAAACTGGCTCAATTTGAGCAAAGCAATGTATGGAAGTTAGTATCTCGGCTAAAAGATACAAATATGATTGAAACAAAGTGGATCGTCCAAAACAAGTCAGATGAGCATGTCAATATAGT
>NW_019264874.1:9662-11263 GCF_002742605.1 Olea europaea var. sylvestris
TTTTTTAAAGTCTTAAACATGTAATCCTTGGCATACAAAGCTCACTATTCGACTACTCTCCGATTGACCCAAAGTATGAAATGAAATTTCATTCTTTCCGCATGTGTTATTACTTTTCTTACTTCATGTTATGAAATATTACAAGTATGTGATGGTCAAGTATCTAGAACATTTCAACTAACTGAGATAATTTTGAGAACACAATTATTAAGGGTAGGAGATTGTAATACCCTAAAAATTTTGCAGAAAAAAATTTATTTATTCTATATGCTGTATATATTTTGAAATTGAGAGACTAAAGTGAAATATGCTTTAATTTTTTATATGTTGGGCCAAATAATTAGATCTTGATGGAGCGATTTTTAGTATATCAATATTGTACTCTTTTGTAGATTGTAATTAATTAGAAGTTTTCAACACAAGAAAAAGTTATTTTGGATTAGACTACATCAAGTTATTTCCGATTAAAAAAATAATAGGTTAATAGAGTTGGTGGGGGCTTACAATTTTAATTAAGTAAAATTTTTATCCTCTTTTAATTCCTATGACACGTTATTTTTATTTGATATGAAACAAATAGTGTAGTCCACTTTTGAAACCAAATCCAAGTTGGCCACGTGCCCTATTTTCAATGGGATGATTGTACAAGGAAACCATAGTATAGTATACTACTAACTCTACCATTTGAAACCAATTGTTATCTAAATTTCTTATATTACACAGTTTTTCAATTGTAGTTGTATGCACACTTAGTTGAGAATTTTTTACTATAAATATTGCACGAATTACGATTATTTCACCAAGAAAATATAGAGACCCATGGTAGAGAGAGAATGAGAAGAAAAAGTACAAAAAAATAATAAGAGAATTTTTATGCACAATATTTTATCTTCTTTTCAACCATTCAATAACCGAGGTAAGGTTCTTTTGCGCAAGTAGTTTGTTTCCGTATACTTTTATATCCAGTAATTTATGCGTGAATTGCCAACGGCCTTCGGGTTCTTTAGAAAGAGATATGAAGTCATATGGGAATATTAAATGTCCTAAGATGGGTGTGTCGCTTATTCACCGATATACTCCATAAGAGAGGAGAGGTATGGAGTGTTTATTTTATTGTTATATAACTGTCTATAGAAACTTCATGTATCTTATTAGGTATTTTTAAATAGTCACTCTTACAATAATTTTTCAAATTTGTTTGTATCGATTAGAACTGTGGCAAGAGAGTGGTGCAGAATGCTAAGAGGATTTGAAAACGAAAAGTATTAATTTTCTTCTCTGTCTTTAAATTCATTGATCGGTTAAATTTTTTTGAAGTCACATTATTTAATTAGTTAATTGAATATGTTTCTTTTTTAAAAGATACAATCTTGATGTTTAATTTCAATTTATGGATATTACAGTATTATACAGCTATTTTATTTCAAAATATTTATTTTTATTGTTCTGCGTTTAAAATAAAGAAAAGTGAGTTTTTTGTGACATTTTGATGTTTTATCAAAATTTGGGGTGTCAGCTTTCAATGTTGGAGATATCAAGTCACATCAAAAGAAACCTACTTGGCAGTTGAGAAACGAATATTAGATATGTTAATTGCACTT
>NW_019264874.1:11397-11739 GCF_002742605.1 Olea europaea var. sylvestris
GTTAATTGAATTTAATTGAGAGCAGATTTCTAATTGAAAATTTCATAATTATCCTTATAATTTTTAAACTGATTATAAAATTGATTGAATTGTGATATTTGTCCAAAAATATAATGATCGCGTCAATTTATATAAATTTCACTATTTTTGTGTGATTGACTCGTGTGATCCCTTTCGTGGAATTTCAAATCAACATTCTAAACTGGGAAGTATAATCTCACTTGCATAAAATACAAAGAGAACAAAATTTTCTGACTTCCGAAATAAAATCTGGATGGAAGTTGAAAGGACTAGTCTGCCTAAATTAGAATTAAATTGCAAGGAATTGATTTTAAGAGGAGA
>NW_019264875.1:0-11737 GCF_002742605.1 Olea europaea var. sylvestris
AAAATGGCCGAAATCCCTCGTACGTCACGACGAAGTGGTGAGTTCAATCCAAAAGGGTCGCTACATTTCCAAAAAGTACTTATAGGCCGAAAATGGACATCGTGTGCAAAAGTTATGCTCGATTCTTCGTACAACGACTATCCAAGCGTTCCAAATATAAAAGTGCTCATTCTTTCAAAAAATGGCCGATATCTCTCGTACGTGACGACGAAATGGTGAGTTCAATCCAAAAGGGTCGATACATTTCCAAAAAGTACTTATGTTCCCAAAACGGACATCATGTGCAAAAGTTACGCTCGATTCTTCGTACGCTGACTATCCTCGCGTTCCAAATATAAAAGTACTCATTCTTTCTAAAAATGGCCGAAATCCCTAGTAGGTCACGACGAAGTGGTGAGTTCAATCCAAAACGTTCGCTACATTTCCAAAAAGTACTTATGGGCCCAAAACGGTCATCGTGCAAAAGTTATGCTCGATTCTTCGTACGACGACTATCCAAGCGTTCCAAATATAAAAGTGCTCATTCTTTCGAAAAATGGCCAAAATCCATCATACGTCACGACGAAGTGGTGAGTTCAATCCAAAAAGGGTCGCTACATTTCCAAAAAGTACTTATGGGCCCAAAACGGACATCGTGTGCAAAAGTTACGCTCGATTCTTCGTACAATGACTATCCAAGCGTTCCAAATATAAAAGTGCTCATTCCTTTGAAAAATGGCCGAAATTCATTGTACGTCACGACGAAGTGGTGAGTTCAATCCAAAAGGGTCGCTACATTTCCAAAAAGTACTTATGTGCCCAAAATGGACATCGTGTGCAAAAGTTACGCTCGATTCTTCGTACGCCGACTATCGAAGCGTTCCAAATATAAAAGTGCTCATTCTTTCGAAAAATGGCCGAAATCCCTCGTACGTGACGACGAAGTGGTGAGTTCAATCCAAAAGGGTCGATACATTTCCAAAAAGTACTTATGTTCCCAAAATGGACATCTTGTGCAAAAGTTACGCTCGATTCTTCGTACGCCGACTATCCTAGCGTTCCAAATATAAAAGTACTCATTCTTTCTAAAAATGGCCAAAAATCCCTCGTATGTCACGACGAAGTGGTGAGTTCAATCCAAAACGTTCGCTACATTTCCAAAAAGTACTCATGGGCCCAAAACGGACATCGTGTGCAAAAGTTATGCTCGATTCTTCGTACGACGACTATCCAAGCGTTCCAAATATAAAAGTGCTCATTCTTTCGAAAAATGGCCGAAATCCCTCATACGTCACGATGAAGTGGTGAGTTCAATCCAAAACGTTCGCTACATTTCCAAAAAGTACTTATGAGCCCAAAACGGACATCGTGTGCAAAAGTTACGCTCGTTTCTTAGTACGCCGACTATCCAAGCGTTCCAAATATAAAAGTACTCATTCTTTTGAGAAATGGCCAAAATCCCTCATCCGTCACCACGAAGTTGTGAGTTCAATCCAAAACGGTCGCTACATTTCCAAGAAGTACTTACGTGCCCAAAACGGACATCGTGTGCAAAAGTTACGCTCGATTCTTCGTACGTTGACTATCCAAGCTTTCCAAATATAAAAGTGCTCATTCTTTCGAAAAATGGCTGAAATCTCTCATACGTCACGACGAAGTGGTGAGTTCAATCCAAAAGGGTCGCTACATTTCCAAAAAGTACTTTTGGGCCCGAAACGGACATCGTGTGCAAAAGTTACGCTCTATTCTTCGTACGCCGACTATCCAAGCGTTCCTAATATAAAAGTGCTCATTCTTTCGAAAAATTGCTGAAATCCCTCATACGTCACGACGAAGTGGTGATTTCAATCCAAAACGGTCAGTACTTTTCCAAAAAGTACTTATGGGCCCAAAACGGACATTGTGTGCAAAATTTACGTTCGATTCTTCGTACGCCGACTATCCAAGCATTCCAAATATAAAAGTGCTCATTCTTTCGAAAAATTGCCAGAATCCCTCGTAGGTCAAGACGAAGTGGTGAGTTCAGCTACATTTCCAAAAAGTACTTATGGGCCCAAAACGAACATCGTGTGCAAAAGTTACGCTCGATTCTTCGTACGCCGACTATCCAAGCGTTCCTAATATAAAAGTGCTCATTCTTTCGAATAATTGCCGAAATCCCTCGTACGTCACGACGAAGTGGTGAGTTCAATCCAAAAGGGTCGCTACATTTCCAAAAAGTACTTATGGGCCGAAAACGGACATCGTGTGCAAAAGTTACGCTCGATTCTTCGTACGCCGACTATCCTAGCGTTCCAAATATAAAAGTACTCATTCTTTCGAAAAATGGCCAAAATCCCTCGTACGTCACGACGAAGTGGTGAGTTCAATCCAAAACGTTTGCTACATTTCCAAAAAGTACTTATGGGCCCAAAACGGACATTGTGTGCAAAAGTTATGTTCGATTCTTCGTACGACGACTATCCAAGCGTTCCAAATATAAAAGTGCTCATTCTTTTAAAAAATGGTCGAAATCCCTCATACGTCACGATGAAGTGGCGAGTTCAATCCAAAGCGGTCGCTACATTTCCAAAAAGTACTTATGAGACCAAAATGGACATCGTGTGCAAAAGTTACGCTCGATTCTTCATACGCCGACTATCCAAGCATTCCAAATATAACAGTGCTCATTCTTTTGAAAAATGGCCGAAATCCCTCATACGTCACCACAAAGTGGTGAGTTCAATCCAAAACGATCGCGACATTTCCAAAAAGTACTTATGGGCCCAAAACGGACATCGTGTGTAAAAGTTACGCTCGTTTCTTCGTACGCCGACTATCCATGCGTTCAAAATATAAAAGTGCTCATTCTTTTGAAAAATGGCCAAAATCCCTCGTACGTCAAGATGAAGTGGTGTGTTCAATCCAAAAGGTTTGCTACATCTCCAAAAAGTACTTATGTGCCCAAAATGGACATCGTGTGCAAAAGTTACGCTCGATTCTTCGTATGCGACTATCCAAGCGTTCCAAATATAAAAGTGCTCATTCTTTCGAAAAACGGCCAAAATTTTTCGTACGTCACGATGAACTGGTGAGTTCAATCCAAAAGGGTCGCTACATTTCCAAAAAGTACTTATGTGCCGAAAACGGACATCTTGTGCAAAAGTTACGCTAGATTCTTCGTACGCCGACTATCCAAGCGTTCCAAACATAAAAGTGATCATTCTTTCGAAAAATGGCCGAAATCCCTCATACGTCACCACGAAGTGTTGAGTTCAATCCAAAACGGTGGCTCCATTTCCAAACGTACTTATGGGCCCAAAACGGACACCGTGTGCAAAAGTTACGCTCGATTCTTCGTACCCCGACTATCCAAGCGTTCCAAATATAAAAGTGCCCATTCTTTTGAAAAATGGCCGAAATCCCTCATACGTCACGACGAAGTGGTGAGTTCAATCCAAAACGGTCGCTACATTTTCAAAAAGTACTTATGGGCCCAAAATGTATACCGTGTGCAAAAGTTACGCTCGATTCTTCGTACGCCGACTATCCAAGCGTTCCAAATATAAAAGTGCTCATTCTTTCAAAAAATGGATAGAATCCCTCATACGTCACGACGAAGTGGTGAGTTCAATCCAAAACGGTATGGGCCCAAAACGGACACCGTGTGCAAAAGTTAAGCTCGATTCTTTGTACGCTGACTATCCAAGCGTTCCAAATATAAAAGTGCTCATTCTTTCGATAAATGGCCAAAATCCCTCATACGTCATGACGAAGTGGTGAGTTCAATCCAAAATGGTCGGTACATTTCGAAAAAGTACTTATGAGCCCAAAATGGACATCGTGTGTAAAAGTTAAGCTCGATTCATCGTACGCCGACTATACAAGCGTTCCAAATATAAAAGTGCTCATTCTTTCGAAAAATGGCCAAATTTCCTCATACGTCACGACGAAGTGGTGAGTTCAATCCAAAACGGTCAGTACATTTCCAAAAAGTACTTATGAGCCCAAAACGGACATCGTGTGCAAAAGTTACACTCGATTCTTCTTACGCCGACTATCCAAGCGTTCCAAATATAAAAGTGCTCATTCTTTCGAAAAATGGTCGAAATCCCTCTTACGTCGCGAAGAAGTGGTGAGTTCAATCCAAAACGGTCGCTACATTTCCAAAATGTACTTATGGGCCCAAAACGGACATCGTGTGCAAAAGTTACGCTCGAGTCTTCGTACAAGGACTATCCAAGCGTTCCAAATATAAAAGTGCTCATTCTTTCGAAAAATGGCCGAAATCCCTCATATGTCACCACGAATTGGTGAGTTCAATCCAAAACGATCTCGACATTTCCAAAAAGTTCTTATGAGCCCAAAACGGACATCGTGTGCAAAAGTTACGCACGATTCTTCGTACGCCGACTATCCAAGCGTTCCAAATATAAAAGTGCTCATTCTTTCCAAAAATGGCCAAAATCCCTCATACGTCACGACGAAGTGGTTAGTTCAATCCAAAACGGGCGCTACATTTCCAAAAAGTACTTATGTACCCAAAACGGACATCGTGTGCAAAAGTTACGCTTGATTCTTCGTACGCGACTATCCAAGCGTTCCAAATATAAAAGTGCTCATTCCTTCGAAAAATGGCCGAAATCCCTCGTACGTCACGACGAACTGGTGAGTTCAATCCAAAAGGGTCGCTACATTTCCAAAAAGTACTTATGTGCCCAAAACGGACATCGTGTGCAAAAGTTACGCTCGATTCTTCGTACGCCGACTATCCAAGCTTTCCAAATATAAAAGTGCTCATTCCTTCGAAAAATGGCCGAAATCCCTCGTACGTCACGACGAACTGGTGAGTTCAATCCAGAAGGGTCGCTACATTTCCAAAAAGTACTTATGAGACCAAAACGGACATCGTGTGCAAAAGTTACGCTCGATTATTCGTACGTCGACTATCCAAGCATTCCAACTATAAAAGTGCTCATTCTTTCGAAAAATGGCCGAAATCTTTCATACATCACCATGAAGTGGTGAGTTCAATCCAAAACGGTCGCTACATTTCCAAAAAGTACTTATGTACCCAAAACGGACATCGTGTGCAAAAGTTACGCTCGATTCTTCGTACGCCGACTATCCAAGCGTTCCAAATATAAAGTGCTCATTCTTTTGAAAAATGGCCAAAATCCCTCGTACGTCACGATGAAGTGGTGAGTTCAATCCAAAACGGTCGCTATATTTTCAAAAAGTACTTACGGGCCTAAAATGGACACCGTGTGCAAAAGTTACGCTCGATTCTTCGTACGCCGACTATCCAAGCGTTCCAAATATAAAAGTGTTCATTCTTTCGAAAAATGGCAGAAATCCCTCATACGTCATGACGAAGTGGTGACTTCAATCCAAAACGGTCGCTATATTTTCAAAAAGTACTTACGGGCCTAAAATGGATACCGTGTGCAAAAGTTACGCTCGATTCTTCGTACGCCGACTATCCAAGCGTTCCAAATATAAAGTGCTCATTCTTTTGAAAAATGACCAAAATCCCTCATACGTCACCACTAAGTGGTGAGTTCAATCCAAAACGGTCACTACATTTCCAAAAAGTACTTATGAGACCAAAACGGACATCGTGTGCAAAAGTTACGCTCGATTCTTCGTACGTCGACTATCCAAGCGTTCCAAATATAAAAGTGCCCATTCTTTCGAAAAATGGTCGAAATCTCTTATACGTCACCACGAAGTGGTGAGTTCAATCCAAAACGGTTGCTACATTTCCAAAAAGTACTTATGGGCCCGAAACGGACATCGTGTGCAAAAGTTACGCTCGATTCTTCGTACGCCGACTATCCAAGCGTTCCAAATATAAAAGTGTTCATTCTTTTGAAAAATGGCTGAAATCCCTCATAAGTCACCGCAAAGTGGTGAGTTCAATCCGAAACGGTATCTCCATTTCCAAAAAGTACTTATGGGCCCAAAACGGACACCGTGTGCGAAAGTTACGCTCGATTCTTCGTACGCCGACTATCCAAGCGTTCCAAATATAAAAGTGCTCATTCTTTTGAAAAACGGCAGAAATCCCTCATACGTCATGACGAAGTGGTGAGCTCAATCCAAAACGGTCGCTACATTTTCAAAAAGTACGAATGGGCCCAAAACGGATACCGTGTGCAAACGTTACGCTCGATTCTTCGTACGTAGACTATCCAAGCATTTCAAATATAAAAGTGCTCATTCTTTCGAAAAATGGCCAAAATCCCTCATACGTCACGACGAAGTGGTGAGTTCAATCCAAAACAGTCGGTACATTTCCAAAAAGTACTTATGAGCCCAAAACGGACATCGTGTGCAAAAGTTATGGTCGATTCTTCATACGCCGACTATCCAAGCGTTCCAAATATGAAAGTGCTCATTCTTTCAAAAAATGGCCGAAATCCCTCCTACGTCACGACGAAGTCGTGAGTTCAATCGAAAATGGTCGCTACATTTCCAAAAAGTACTTATGGGCCCAAAACGGACATCGTGTGCAAAAGTTACGCTCGATTCTTCGTACGCGGACTATCCAACGTTCCAAATATAAAAGTGCTCATTCTTTTGAAAAATGGCCGAAATCCCTCATACGTCACCACGAAGTGTTGAGTTCAATCCAAAACGGTCGCTCCATTTCCAATAAGTACTTATGTACTTAAAACGGACACCGTGTGCAAAAGTAACGCTCGATTCTTCGTACGCCGACTATCCAAGCGTTCCAAATATAAAAGTGCTCATTCTTTCGAAAAATGGCTGAAATCCCTCATACGTCACGACGAAGTGGTGAGTTCAATCCAAAATGGTCGTTACATTTTCAAAAAGTACTTATGTGCCCAAAATGGATACCGTGTGCAGAAGTTACGCTCGATTCTTCGTACGCCGGCTATCCAAGCGTTCCAAATGTAAAACTGCTTATTCTTTCGAAAAGTGGCTGATATCCCTCATACGTCACGACGAAGTGGTGAGTTCAATCCAAAACGGTCGCTACATTTCCAAAAAGTACTTATGGGCCAAAATGGACATCGTGTGCAAAAGTTACGCTCGATTCTTCGTATGCCGACTATCCAAGCGTTCCAAATATAAAGTGCTCATTCTTTCAGAAAATGGTCAAAATCCCTCATACGTCAAGATGAAGTGGTGAGTTCAATCCAAAATGGTCGCTACATTATCAAAAAGTACTTATCGGTCCAAAACGGATACCGTGTGCAAAAGTTGCGCTCGATTCTTCGTACGTCGACTATCCAAGCGTTCCAAATATAAAAGTGCTCATTCTTCAGAAAAATTACCAAAATCTCTCATACATCACCACAAAGTGGTGAGTTCAATCCAAAACGGTCGCTCCATTTCCAAAAAGTACTTATGGGCCAAAAATGGACACCGTATGCAAAAGTTACGCTCGATTCTTCGTACGTCGACTATCCAAGCGTTCCAAATATAAAAGTGTTCATTCTTTCGAAAAATGGCTGAAATCCCTCATACGTCAAGACGAAGTGGTGAGTTCAATCCAAAAGGGTCACTACATTTCCAAAGAGTACTTATGGGCCCAAAACGGACATCGTGTGCAAAAGTTAAGCTCGATTCTTCGTACGCCGACTATCCAAGCGTTCCAAATATAAAAGTGGTCATTCTTTTGAAAAATGGCCAAAATCCCTCATACGTCACGACGAAGCGGTGAGTTCAATCCGAAACGGTCACTACATTTCCAAAAAGTACTTTTGAGCCCAAACGAACATCGGGTGCAAAAGTTACGCTAGATTCTTCGTACGCCGACTATCCAAGCATTCCAAATACAAAAGTGCTCATTCTTTTGAAAATTGGTCGAAATCCCTCACACGCCACCACAAAGGGGTGAGTTCAGTCCAAAATGGTCGCTACATTTTCAAAAAGTACTAATGGGCCCAAAACGGACATCGTGTGAAAAAGTTACGATCGATTCTTCGTACGTCGACTATCCAAGCGTTCCAAATATAAAAGTGCTCATTCTTTCGAAAAATGGCCGAAATCCCTCGTACATCACGACGAACTAGTGAGTTCAATCCAAAAGGGTCGCTACATCTCCAAAAAGTACTTATGTACCCAAAACGGACATCGTGTGCAAAAGTTACGCTCGATTCTTCGTACGCTGACTATCCAAGCGTTCCAAATATAAAAGTGTTCATTCTTTCGAAAAATGGCAGAAATCCCTCATACGTCACGACGAAGTGGTGAGTTCAATCCTAAAAGTTAGCCACATTCCCAAAAAGTACTTATGTGCCCAAAATGGACATCGTGTGCAAAAGTTATGCTCGATTCTTCCTACGCCGACTATCCAAGCGCTTCAAATATAAAAGTGCTCATTCTTTCGAAAAATGGCCAAAATCCCTCATACGTCACCACGAAGTGGTGAGTTCAATCCAAAACGGTCGCTACATTTCCAAAAAGTAATTATGGGCCCAAAACGGACATCGTGTGCAAAAGTTACGCTCGATTCTTCGTACGCCAACTATCCAAGCGTTCCAAATGTAAAAGTGCTTATTCTTTCGAAAAATGGCTGAAATCCCTCATACGTCACGACGAAGTGGTGAGTTCAATCCAAAACGGTCGCTACATTTCCAAAAAGTACTTATGGGCCAAAATGGACATCGTGTGCAAAAGTTACGCTCGATTCTTCGTACGCCGACTATCCAAGCGTTCCAAATATAAAGTGCTCATTCTTTCAGAAAATGGTCGAAATCCCTCATACGTCAAGATGAAGTGGTGAGCTCAATCCAAAATGGTCGCTACATTATCAAAAAGTACTTATGGGTCCAAAACGGATACCGTGTGCAAAAGTTACGCTCGATTCTTCGTACGTCGACTATCCAAGCGTTCCAAATATAAAAGTGCTCATTCTTCAGAAAAATGACCAAAATCTCTCATACATCACCACAAAGTGGTGAGTTCAATCCAAAACGGTTGCTCCATTTCCAAAAAGTACTTATGGGCTCAAAATGGACACCGTGTGCAAAAGTTAAGCTCGATTCTTCGTACGCCGACTATCCAAGCGTTCCAAATATAAAAGTGGTCATTCTTTTGAAAAATGGCCAAAATCCCTCATACGTCACGACGAAGCGGTGAGTTCAATCCGAAACGGTCACTACATTTCCAAAAAGTACTTTTGAGCCCAAACGAACATCGTGTGCAAAAGTTGCGCTCGATTCTTCGTACGCCGACTAGCCAAGCATTCCAAATACAAAAGTGCTCATTCTTTTGAAAATTGGTCGAAATCCCTCACACGTCACCACAAAGGGGTGAGTTCAGTCCAAAATGGTCGCTACATTTTCAAAAAGTACTAATGGGCCCAAAACGGACATTGTGTGCAAAAGTTACGATCGATTCTTCGTACGTCGACTATCCAAGCGTTCCAAATATAAAAGTGCTCATTCTTTCGAAAAACGGCCGAAATCCCTCGTACACCACGACGAACTAGTGAGTTCAATCCAAAAGGGTCGCTACATTTCCAAAAAGTACTTATGTACCCAAAACGGACATCGTGTGCAAAAGTTACGCTCGATTCTTCGTACGCTGACTATCCAAGCGTTCCAAATATAAAAGTGTTCATTCTTTCGAAAAATGGCAGAAATCCCTCACACGTCACGACGAAGTGGTGAGTTCAATCCTAAAAGTTAGCCACATTTCCAAAAAGTACTTATGTGCCCAAAACGGACATAGAGTGCAAAAGTTATGCTCGATTCTTCGTACGCCGACTATCCAAGCGCTTCAAATATAAAAGTGCTCATTCTTTCGAAAAATGGCCGAAATCCCTCATACGTCACCACGAAGTGGTGAGTTCAATCCAAAACGGTCGCTACATTTCCAAAAAGTAATTATGGGCCCAAAACGGACATCGTGTGCAAAAGTTACGCTCGATTCTTCGTACACCAACTATCCAAGCGTTCCAAATGTAAAAGTGCTTATTCTTTCGAAAAATGGCTGAAATCCCTCATACGTCACGACGAAGTGGTGAGTTCAATCCAAAACGGTCGCTATATTTCCAAAAAGTACTTATGGGCCAAAACGGACATCGTGTGCAAAAGTTACGTTCGATTCTTCGTACGCTGACTATCCAAGCATTCCAAATATGAAGTGCTCATTCTTTCAAAAAATGGCCGAAATCCCTCATACATCACGACGAAGTGGTGAGTTCAATCCAAAACGGTCGCTCCATTTCCAAAAAGTACTTATGGGCCCAGAAGGGACACCGTGTGCAAAAGTTACGATCGATTCTTCGTACGCCGACGATCCAAGCGTTCCAAATATAAAAGTGGTCATTCTATCGAAAAATGGCCGAAATCCCTCATACGTCACGACAAAGTGGTGAGTTCAATCCAAAACGGTCGCCACATTTCCAAAAAGTACTTTTGAGCCCAAAACGGACATCGTGTGCAAAAGTTACGCTCGATTCTTCGTACGCCGACTATCCAAGCGTTCCAAATATAAAAGTGCTCATTCTTTTTGAAAAATGGCCGAAATCCCTCATACGTCACCACAAAGTGGTGAGTTCAATCCAAAATGGTCGCTACATTTTCAAAAAGAACTTATGGACCCAAAACGGATACCGTGTGCAAATGTTACGCTCGATTCTTCGTACGTCGACTATCCAAGCGTTCCAAATATAAAAGTGCTCATTCTTTCAAAAAATGGACAGAATCCCTCATACGTCACGACGAAGTGGTGAGTTCAATCCAAAAGGTTTTCTACATTTCCAAAAAGTACTTATGTGCCCGAAACGGACATCGTGTACAAAAGTTACGCTTGATTCTTTGTACGCCGACTATTCAAGCGTTCCAAATGTAAAAGTGCTTATTCTTTCGAAAAATGGCTGAAATCCCTCATACGTCACGATGAAGTGGTGAGTTCAATCCAAAAGGGTCGCTACATTTTCAAAAAGTACTTATGGGCCAAAACGGACATCGTGTGCAAAAGTTACGCTCGATTCTTCGTACGCCGACTATCCAAGCGTTCCAAATATAAAAGTGCTCGTTCTTTCGATAAATGGCCGAAATCCCTCATACGTCATGACGAAGTGGTGAGTTCAATCCAAAACGGTCGCTACATTTTCAAAAAGTACTTATGAGCCCAAAACGGATACCGTGTGCAAAAGTTACCTCGATTCTTCGTACGTCGACTATCCAAGCGTCCCAAATATAAAAGTGCTCATTCTTTCAAAAGATGGACAGAATCCCCCATACGTCACGACGAAGTGGTGAGTTCAATCAAAAACGGTCGCTACATTTCCAAAAAGTACTTATGAGCCCAAAACGGACATCGTGTACAACAGTTAAGCTCGATTCTTCCTATGCAGACTATCGAAGCGTTCCAAATAAAAAAGTGCTCATTCTTTCGAAAAATGACCAAAATCCCTCATACATCACGACAAAGTAGTGAGTTCAATCCAAAATGGTCGGTACTTTTCCAAAAAGTACTTATGAGCCCAAAACGGACATCGTGTACAAAAGTTACGCTCGATTCTTCTTACGCCGACTATCCAAGCGTTCCAAATATAAAAGTGCTCATTCTTCCGAAAAATGACCAAAATCCCTCCTGCTTCACGACGAAGTGGTGAGTTCAATCCAAAACGGTCGCTACATTTCCAAAAAGTACTAATGGGCCCAAAACGGACATCGTGTGCAAAAGTTACGCTCGATTCTTCGTACGCGGACTATCCAAGCGTTCCAAATATAAAAGTGCTCATTCTTTCGAAAAATGGCCGAAATCCCTCATACGTCACCACGAAGTGTTG
>NW_019264876.1:0-1160 GCF_002742605.1 Olea europaea var. sylvestris
TGAAATGTGGTAGCCGACCACTTATCAAGATTGGAACGGGATGAACCTGAGATGTTAGATGATATCAATGAAATCTTTCTAGATAAGCAAATTTTAGGAGTAGAAAAAGTCCCATGGTACCTGATATTGTTAACTGCCTTGCTAAGTCCATTCCTCCACCCGAGTATTCTAACCATCAAAGAAAGAAGTTCTTCGCAGAGCTGAAGTATTACTTTTGGGAGGATCTCATTCTCTACAGAAGAGGCGCAGATCAGATAGTCAGAAGATGCATTCCTGAAGATGAAGTACCGAAAATTCTAGAGCATTGTCACTCATCTGCATATGCTGGGCATTTTGGAGCTTCAAAGACTGCTGCAAAAATCCTACAGTCGGGTTTCTATTGGCCTATTTTATTCAGAGACACATTCGAGTATGTGAAGAGATGCGATAGATGCCAACGAATCGGAAATATCTCAAGAAGAAATGAGATGCCACTAAACTACATCTTGGAGGTTGAAATATTTGATGTATGGGGAATAGACTTCATGGGACCTTTCTCCCCATCGTACTTAAATCAATACATCTTGGTGGCCGTTAACTATGTCTCTAAGTGGGTGGAAGCTGTTGCATTGCCTACCAACGACGTAAAAATGGTAATAGAGTTCTTGAAGAAGTACATATTTACAAGATATGGTACACCGAGGGCGATAATAAGTGATGGAGGCAAACACTTCATAAATCGTCAATTAGAGCAGCTGTTGAACAAATATGGGGTGAAACATAAAGTAGCAACTCCATATCATTCACAAACCAATGGGCAAGTTGAAGTTTCGAACAGGCAATTAAAGATAATACTGGAAGTTACAGTGAACTCTTCCCAAAAAGATTGGTCTAAGAAGTTGGACGATGTACTGTGGGCTTACAAAACAGCGTTTAAGACACCAATAGGAATGTCTCCATACCGCCTGATTTTTGGGAAAGCGTGTCATCTACCGTTGGAGTTGGAGCACCGAGCATATTGGGCTATGAAACAATTGAATATGGATCTCAAGGCTATTGGTGAAAAACAACTGCTGCAACTTAATGAATTGGATGAGCTGAGAATGGAAGCTTACGAGAACTCAAAGTTGATCAAGGAGCGCACCAAGAGATGACATGATTTACACATTCAGAGGCGAGAG
>NW_019264876.1:10347-11737 GCF_002742605.1 Olea europaea var. sylvestris
CCCCCCCGAGAACCATAACTTTACCACCAAAAGGTAAATTACAATTGTTAATATCTTTTAGCATTTTATCCACAGTCTCAACAGCACACTGATTTACCATAGGAGCTTCATCCCAAATTATTAACTTGCACATTTTCAACAATATTCCTAAAGCAGGTTGTTTACTAATAGAGCAACTTATTTCACCTATTGTTTTCAAAGGAATTTTAAACCTTGAATGAGCAGTTCTACTTCGAGGTAGAAGAGATGCAGCTACTCCAGAAGACGCAGTTGCCAAAGGAATTGCATTTTGAGACCTTACAACACTTAGCAATGCTTTATATAAAAATATTTTACCTGTGCCGCCTGAACCATCGATGAAGAAAGCACCACTTGATCCCGATGTTATTTTTTCCATAATCATATCATATGCAATTTGTTGTTTGCTATTTAAACTTGCTGCACAAACATAGCTTTCTTCAATATCCAGATTTGTTGTCTCATCTTCAACCATTCTCCTTAATTTATCATTTTCGTTCATATCTACATTGAATGATACTATTTCGTAGTCGTTTATATTTTTATTTAAAGATTCTAAGATACAACTAATATCGTTTAAAGCCCGAAGTTCAGCATCATGTAAAGAAATATTTTCATGTATGTAATCATCAATCATATAAGATTTGAATGTATTCCACAATAATTTTGGATCATTAGAGTTGCAGAGGCTAAGAAGTGTAGCAAATAGACGTCTTAAAGAAATAGACATTTCATAAATAATAGCTTCAGATAAACATTCTTCACAATTATTATCTCGCTCAATAAACCATGTAGAAGCACTGCTTCTCGATATGTAACAACAGTAACTCCATTTAAAGTTCATAAATCTTGAAACAATGTTAGACATCGAATATGATTCAAAAGAACACGAAGAAAATATCATTCTCCTTCAGATGGATTTATCGTGACAATTCGTCCTATAACTTGTTTCTTTCTGCGAGTCCAAATTTTTTTATTCGCATTCCAAACAAAATATGTTGGGAAATCTCTATACAAAAGTGTACGTGCAAACTCATTTTCTTTATTCATGCGAAAAAATTCCATCAACATAGTTCTTTTTTTATTTTCATTTTCAACAACAGTAGACAAATCATCTTCATTGTCATATGTTATTTGCTGATGATTTTCGATATGAAACTGTAAAGAGTAAACTGTAGGACTAATTTCTGACATATTAAAGGAAAAAATCCTCCATACAACTTCGGGTGGATATATCCATCTAGCAGATTGATAACCAGAAATTTCATCTATATCCTTCTTTGTTTCATTTTTGAGAACTGAAAAATTGATACGATCATATTCTTTGTAAACATACTTATACAAATACTTTACAGCTTTGATAGAAGAACAT
>NW_019264877.1:0-1547 GCF_002742605.1 Olea europaea var. sylvestris
ACCTTTGCCCATATCAATCTTGGCAAAGTGAGCTCCAAAATCAGCAATCTTCAAAGAGTCAGGCGGTGCAAGCCAGCTAAACTCAATTGGATTTTCGATTGCTTTCAAGTAACTGCCTTCAGAAATAAGTGATCTCCAGACTTTTGATGTTATAGTGGCAATACAACTGCAAAACTGCCTGGTTATTTTCTCGAACTGCACATTTTGATCTTGACCGTTAAAACTTGCTTCAAAACTATCTACGAGAGAACAGTGGGGGCATTTGGGAGTTAAAATGGATGATAATTCTGAATTAACTGGTCTTGATTTCAGGTACAAGTTCCAAGACGAGCATTTAGCAAAACTTAGCAATGATTCCCCTGCATTCTTCCAGGAATTTGCAACAGAAACTATGAAAGAAGATTCAAATGTAAAAAGATGGTCTGCCACTCCAGCAAGCAATAAAGAATATGCAACACTTGTTCTGTGCATATTGAAGGCTTCAAAATTATGTCCTTCGATTCCAGAATCAAGAGCTAACAAATCACTAGTGCAGACTTTATACATTGAAGCCAATGTGGCATAGGCATTCAAAGAAAGATGATGAAAAGGGTGCAACTTCAGTATTTGATGTGATTCTGCTCCCTTTGGCTCAACAACGTACCCATGACTGAGCAAGTTTTCAAGCTTCTCACAACATGATTTCGGGTCACCAAAGCACAGATAGTGATTAATAACATTATCAATGAAATCTGTTAAATTATCTATTTCCTCGTCTCTGTAGGGATCATGATCAGAAATCTTTTCCAGGCAATCGACTTTGATAGCATATATTGCCTACATAGGACACAACATAGAGGGTTAGTACTTGATTGGAGTCAGAAGACTAATTAAAGGTTCAAGGAATCATGATAAGAAGATCGAAGAGCTTATCAAAGGGATTGTTATGATAGCTAAAAGTTGTTGAAAGTATCAACTTAATATACTCTGGAGTTTTTCAAGAATAAAGGTGCTGATAGATTAATAGCACAACATAGATATGTTTTGGATGAGACATGATATAAGTATCAACGATTAATAGTATAGGAATTCTTACCTTGAGATAAAATATGATACAAGACATGCCAAAATTATTGTTACTGTAATTCTATCTCAGCTTTTATTTTTAGAACAACAGCCCACTTGTTACTAGCCAATACCACCAGCCCTGCCGGCTCCATCAGCCATATCTATAAATTACTACTTACTAGGTAGCAAGTATAACTAGAATTCGTTTAAAAGGTATATCCTGCTTCTTTGACCCATAATCCTCCACTCCCAGCCCCCATTCTAGCTGACAAAGAGTCAGACACAAAAACTGATCCCAATTAGGAAAAAAAAAAAAAAAAGAGCCCAGCTAAATATAGGATGAGGTGGTAGTAACTATTAATCTCACCCCATAGTGCGAAGCAACTGACGTGGAGGAATAGTTACTGAAGCCATGAGGGTTTCGAGATAATTCAAGAGCCAAAACAAATATAAAAACTCAACTTTTGTTAAATATACATCTATAATACAGAAGTCAGGGT
>NW_019264877.1:10869-11737 GCF_002742605.1 Olea europaea var. sylvestris
AAGAATATCTATGATGGAGAACCCACGTATGGGTTCTGCTTCTGTGTTGAACCAGGTGGAATTTGAGGAAAAATATCTTGCCAAATGAGAGGAGCTCAGGAAGATGCAGCTTCAATGAGGGAAAATATCTCATCAAATTGCTGTCAGTTGTGAGTTGTAACGCGCCCTTTGATTTCTTATTTATGGGAAAGGCGTGTTTGGTAATTGCAGTGAGTTGGCACTTTACTTATATTTGGAGTGATTTTTAACTAGTCATATCATTTCCGTGCCATCCACGAAAATAGATCTACTAATTGATTCCATTCGGGGAGTGACATAGTGGAACTTAGCAAAGTTCAATGGCTAATGGACGTTTGATGAAGTTTGATGAGTAGATTGTGATTTGTAGAGCTCAATAACAATTGAAATATTTAACTTTGGGAAAGAAAACAGAATAATTATATTTCAATTTTTAATCAATATCGTGTTTCAAGCCTGAAAAAAAAGGATTTTTAAAAATTTATAATTTCTTATTTTTATGATTTTCTTACAAATTTATGTTTTTATTACACTTTTAGAAGTGAAAGTACAATTTTCAAAAAAAAGATTGACAAGCCACAATTAGCTCAACAATTGACTCAACTAGTCCCACCAACATCGAGTCGAGTCCAAGATCCTTGAGGCGAGCTGACTCGAGCTCGACTAGTTCCAGTGTTTCACTGACAAGTGTCAAATGACGATCAACGATAAGCGAGTGCGATGCGACTCGCTCCATTTAACACCCTTATTTCAAGTTAGGGCAACGGGAGCAGCAATAGAAACACGTGGGTGAAATGTTTGTAACATAATTTTACAAAATGTAACACATAGTATTACAAATATTATTATT
>NW_019264878.1:0-10070 GCF_002742605.1 Olea europaea var. sylvestris
CCCGTCGCAATTTTTGTTCCCGGTAAACCGGTCAAATTTGAGCCCATTCCGACACAGTCGAGAAAAATGACGAAATTGCCCCCTGCGCGATTTTTTGTTCACGATAGACCTGTTAAATTTGAGCCCATTCCGACACAGTCGAGAAAAATGACGAAATTGCCGTCGGCGCAATTTTTATTTCCGATCAACTGTGAAATTTCAGCCAATTTCGACACAGTCGAGAAAAATGACGAAGTTGCCCCTGGCGCGGTTTTTGTTTCCGATCAACAAGTCAAATTCTAGCCAATTCCGACACAGTCGAGAAAAATGACGAAGTTGCCCCTGGCGCGGTTTTTGTTTCCGATCAACAAGTCAAATTCTAGCCAATTCCGACACAGTCGCGAAAATTCACGAAATTACACCCGGCGCGGTTTTTGTTCCCGATAAACCTGTCAAATTTGAGCCCATTCCGACACAGTCACGAAAAATGACGAAATTGCCCCTGGCGCGATTTTTGTTTCCTATCAACCTGTCAAATTTAAGCCCATTCCAACACAGTCGAGAAAAATGATGAAATAGCCCACGACGCGATTTTTATTTCAGATCAAATTGCCAAATTTTAGCCAATTCTGACACAGTCGAGAAAAATGACGAAATTGCCCTGGCGCGATTTTTGTCTCCGATCGACCAGTCAATTTTTTGCCAATTCCGAAAATCGGAAGTTACCATGAAGCCAAAAACCATTTTTCAGTGACTCGATTCCAATCGAATTTGACTAGCAATTTGTCAAAAACGAACAAACCCGAAGTTATCATGAAATCCAAAACCACTTTTCAATGATTCGATTCCAATCGAATTAGACTAGCAATTCGCCAAAAACTAACAAACCCGAAGTTATCATGAAATCAAAAACCACTTTTTATTGACTAGATTCCAATCGAATTAGACTAGCAATTCGCCAAAAACGAATAAACCCAAAGTTATCATGAAATCAAAAACCACTTTTCATTGAATCGATTTCAATCGAATTAGACTAGCAATTCGTCAAACACGAGCAAACCCGAAGTTTTCATGAAATCAAAATCCACTTTTCATTGGCTTTATTCCAATTGAATTTAACTAGCAATTCGCCAAAAACGAACAGACTCGAAGTTATCGTGAAATCAAAGACCACTTTTCATTGACTCAATTCCAATCAAATTTGACTAGCAATTCGCCAAAAACGAACAAACCGAAAGTTACCATGAAGTCAAAAACCACTTTTCATTGACTCGATTCCAATCGAATTTGACTAGCAATTCGTAAAAAATGAACAAACCCGAAGTTATCATGAAATCAAGAACCACTTTTCAACGACTCGATTCCAATCGAATTAGACTAGCAATTCGCCAAAATCGAACAAACTCGAAGTTTTCATGAAATCAAAAATCACTTTTCACTGACTCGATTCCAATCGAATTGGACTAGCAATTCGCCAAAAACGAAAAAACCTGAAGTTATCATGAAATCAAAAACCACTTTTCATTGACTCGATTCCAATCAAATTTGACTAGCAATTCGCCAAAAATGAACAAACCCGAAGTTTTCATGAAATCAAAAACCACTTTTCATTGACTCGATTCCAATCAAATTTGACTAGCAATTCGCCAAAAATGAACAAACCCGAAGTTTTCATGAAATCAAAAACCACTTTTCATTGACTCGATTCCAATCAAATTTGACTAGCAATTCGCCAAAAATGAACAAACCCGAAGTTTTCATGAAATCAAAAACCACTTTTCATTGACTCGATTTCAATCGAATTCGACTAGCAATTCGTCAAACACGAACAAACCCGAAGTTTACCTGAAATCAAAATCCACTTTTCATCGGCGCTATTCCAATTGAATTTGACTAGCAATTCGTCAAAAACGAACAAATCCGAAGTTATCATGATATCAAAAACCACTTTTCATTGACTCGATTCCAATCAAATTTGACTAGCAATTCGCCAAAAATGAACAAACCCGAAGTTATCATGAAATCAAAAACCACTTTTCATTGACTCGATTCCAATCAAATTTGACTAGCAATTCGCCAAAAATGAACAAACCCGAAGTTATCATGAAATCAGAAACCACATTTCAATGACTCGATTCCAATCGAATTAGACTAGTAATTTGCCAAAAACGAACAAATCCCAAGTTATCATGAAATCAAAAACCGCTTTTCAATGACTCGATTCAAATCGAATTAGACTAGCAATTCGCCAAAAACGAAAAAACCCAAAGTTGTCATGAAATCAAAAACTACTTTTCATTGACTCGATTCCAATCGAATTAGACTAGCAATTCGCGAAAAAAGAACAAGCACGAAATTTTCATGAGTTCAAAATCCAGTTTTCATTGACTCGTTTCCAATCGAATTAGACTAGCAATTCGTCAAAAATGAAGAAACCCGAAGTTATCATTAAATCAAAGACCACTTTTCATTAACTCGATCCCAATCGAATTAGACTAGCAATTCGCAAAAAATGAAAAAACCCGAAGTTACCATAAAATCAAAAACCACTTTTCATTGACTCAATTCCAATCGAATATGACTAGCAATTCGCCAAAAACAAACAAACCCGAAGTTTTCATGAAATAAAAAACCACTTTTCATTGACTCGATTCCAATCGAATTAGACTCGCAATTCGCAAAAAACGAAAAAACCCGAAGTTATCATGAAATCAAAAACCACTTTTCATTGACTCGATTCCAATCGAATTTGACTAGTAATTCGCCAAAAATGAACAAACCAGAAGTTTTCATGAAATCAAAAACCACTTTTGATTGACTCGATTCCAATCGAATTAGACTGACAATTCGCCAAAAACGAAAAAACTCGAAGTTATCATGAAATCAAAAACCACTTTTCATTGACTAGATTCCAATCGAATTAGACTAGCATTTCGCCAAAAACGAATTAACCCGAAGTTATCATGAAATCAAAAACCACTTTTCATTGTCTCGATTTCAATCGAATTGGACTAGCAATTCGTCAAACTCGAACAAACCCGAAATTTTCATGAAATCAAAATCCACTTTTCATTGGCTTTATTCCAATTGAATTTGACTAGCAATTCGCCAAAAACGAACAGACCCGAAGTTATTATGAAATCAAAAACCACTTTTCATTGACTCGATTCCAATCGAATTCGACTAGCAATTCGCCAAAAATGAAAAAAATCGGAAGTTACCATGAAGCCGAAAACCACTTTTCAGTGACTCGATTCCAATCGAATTTGACTAGCAATTCGTCAAAAACGAACAAACCCGAAGTTATCATGAAATCCAAAACCACTTTTCAATGATTCGATTCCAATCGAATTAGACTAGCAATTCGCCAAAAAGGAACAATCTCGAAGTTTTCATGAAATCAAAAACCACTTTTCATTGACTCGATTCCAATCGAATTGGACTAGCAATTCGCCAAAAACGAAAAAACCCGAAGTTATCATGAAATCGAAAACCACTTTTCATTGACTCGATTCCAATCGAATTGGACTAGCAATTCGCCAAAAACGAAAAAACCCGAAGTTATCATGAAATCGAAAACCACTTTTCATTGACTCGATTCCAATCGAATTTGACTAGCAATTCGCTAAAAATGAACAAACTCGAAGTTTTCATGAGATCAAAAACCACTTTTGAATGACTCGATTCCAATCGAATTAGACTAGCAATTCGCCAAAAATGAATTAACCCGAAGTTATCATGAAATCAAAAACCACTTTTCATTGACTCGATTCCAATCGAATTTGACTACCAATTTACCAAAAACGAACAAACCCTAAGTTATCATGAAATCATAAACCACTTTTCATTGACTCGATTCCAATCTAATTTGACTAGCAATTCGCGAAAAAATGAACAAACTCGAAGTTTTCATGACATCAAAAACCACTTTTCGTTGACTCGATTCCAATCGAATTTGACTAGCAATTCGCCGAAAATGAAAAAACCGGAAGTTACTATGAAGTCAAAAACCACTTTTCATTGGCTCGATTCCAATCGAATTAGAATAGCGATTTGCCAAAAATGAACAAACCCGAAGTTACCATGAAATGAAAAATCACTTTTCAATTGCTCGATTCCAATCGAATTAGACTAGCAATTGGCCGAAAACCAAAAAAACTGAAGTTATCATGAAATCAAAAACCACTTTTCATTGACTCGATTCCAATCGAATTAGACTAGCAATTCACGAAAAAAGAACAAGCCCGAAGTTTTCATGAATTCAAAATCCAGTTTTCGTTGACTCGTTTCCAATCGAATTAGACTAGCAATTCTTCAAAAACGAACAAAACTCGAAGTTATCATCAAATCAAAAATCACTTTTCATTGACTCGATCCCAATCGAATTAGACCAGCAATTCGCCAAAAACGAAAAAACCCGAAGTTATCATAAAATCAAAAACCTCTTTTCATTGACTCGATTCCAATCGAATATGACTAGCAATTCGTCAAAAACGAACAAACCCGAAGTTTTCATGTAATCAAAAACCTCTTTTCATTGACTCGATTCCAATCGAATTAGGCTAGTAATTCGTCAAAAACGAAAAAACTCGAAGTTATCATGAAATCAAAAACCACTTTTCATTGACTAGATTCGAATCGAATTAGACTAGCGATTCGCCAAAAACGACCAAACCCGAAGTTATCATGAAATCAAAAACTACTTTTCATTTATTCAATTCAAATCGAATTAGACTAGCAATTCGCCAAACACGAACAAACCCGAAGTTTTTTTTGAAATCAAAATCCACTTTTCATTGGCTTTATTCCAATTGAATTTGACTAGCAATTCACCAAAAACGAACAACCCCGAAGTTATCATGAAATCAAAAACCACTTTCCATTGACTCGATTCCAATCGATTTTGACTAGCAATTCGCCAAAAATGAACAAACTCGAAGTTACCATGAAGTCCAAAACCACTTTTCATTGGCTCGATTCCAATCGAATTAGAA
Organism: Olea europaea var. sylvestris; assembly: GCF_002742605.1. Lineage (NCBI taxonomy): Eukaryota > Viridiplantae > Streptophyta > Magnoliopsida > Lamiales > Oleaceae > Olea > Olea europaea. The sequence continues at coordinate 4,974 of NW_019264878.1, forward strand.
TAGCGATTCGCCAAAAATGAACAAACCCTAAGTTACCATGAAATGACACTTTTCATTGACTCGATTCCAATCGAATTAGACTAGCAATTCGCCAAAAACCAAAAAATCCGAAGTTATCATGAAATCAAAAACCACTTTTAATTGACTCGATTCAAATCGAATATGACTAGCAATTCGCCAAAAACGAACAAAGCCGAAGTTTTAATGAAATCAAAAACCACTTTTCATTGACTCGATTCCAATCGAATTAGACTCGCAATTCGCCAAAAACGGAAAAACCCGAAGTTATCATGAAATCAAAAACCACTTTTCATTGACTGGATTCCAATCGAATTTGACTAGCAATTCGCCAAAAGTGAACAAACCTGAAGTTTTCATGAAATCAAAAACCACTTTTGATTGGCTTTATTCCAATTGAATTTGACTAGCAATTCGCCAAAAACGAACAGACTCGAACTTATCATGAAATCAAAGACCACTTTTCATTGACTCGATTCCAATCGAATTTGACTAGCAATTCGCCAAAAAGGAAAAAACCAGAAGTTACCATTAAGTCAAAAACCACTTTTCATTGACTCGATTCCAATCGAATTTGACTAGCAATTCGTCAAAAACGAGCAAACCCGAAGTTATCATGAAATCAAAAACCACTTTTCAATGACTCGATTCCAATTGAATTAGACTAGCAATTAGCAAAAAAAGAACAAACTCAAAGTTTTCATGAAATCAAAAACCACTTTTCATTACTCGATTCCAATTGAATTGAACTAGCAATTCGCCAAAAACGAAAAAACCCGAAGTTATCATGAAATCAAAAACCACTTTTCATTGACTCGATTCCAATCGAATTTGACCAGCAATTTGCCAAAAATGAACAAACCCGAAGTTATCATGATATCAAAAACCACTTTTCATTGACTAGATTCCAATCGAATTTGACTAGCAATAACCCAAAAATGAACAAACCCGAAGTTATCATGAAATCAAAAACCACTTTTCATTGACGCGATTCCAATCGAATTTGACTACCAATTCGCCAAAAACGAACAAACCCGAAGTTTTCATGAAATCAAAAACCACTTTTCATTGACTCGATTCCAATCGAATTAGACTCGTAATTCGCCAAAAATGAAAAAACCCGAAGTTATCATGAAATCAAAAACCACTTTTCATTGACTCGATTCCAATCGAATTTGACTAGCAATTCGCCAAAAGCGAACAAACCCGAAGTTTTCATGAAATCAAAAACCACTTTTGATTGGCTTTATTCCAATTGAATTTGACTAGCAATTAGCCAAAAACGAACAGACTCGAAGTTATCGTGAAATCAAAGACCACTTTTCATTGACTCGATTCCAATCGAATTTGACTAGCAATTCGCCAAAAATGAAAAAACCAGAAGTTACCATGAAGTCAAAAACCACTTTTCATTGACTCGATTCCAATCGAATTTGACTAACAATTCGTCAAAAACGAGCAAACCCGAAGTTATCATGAAATCAAAAACCACTTTTCAATGACTCGATTCTAATTGAATTAGACTAGCAATTAGCAAAAAAAGAACAAACTCAAAGTTTTCATGAAATCAAAAACCACTTTTCATTGACTCGATTCCAATTGAATTGAACTAGCAATTCGCCAAAAACGAAAAAACCCGAAGTTATCATGAAATCAAAAACCACTTTTCATTGACTCGATTCCAATCGAATTTGACTAGCAATTCGCCAAAAATGAACAAACCCGAAGTTATCATGATATCAAAAACCACTTTTCATTGACTAGATTCCAATCGAATTTGACTAGTAATTCGCCAAAAATGAACAAACCCAAAGTTATCATGAGATCAAAAACCACCTTTCATTGACGCGATTCCAATCGAATTTGACTACCAATTCGTCAAAAACGAACAAACTCGAAGTTTTCATGAAATCAAAGACCACTTTTGATTGACTCGATTCCAATCGAATTAGACTGGCAATTCGCCAAAAATGAAAAAACTTGAAGTTATCATGAAATCAAAAATCACTTTCATTGACTAGATTCCAATCAAATTAGACTAGCAATTCGCCAAAAACGAATTAACCCGAAGTTATCATGAAATCAAAAACCACATTTCATTGACTCGATTTCAATCGAATTAGACTAGCAATTCGTCAAACACGAACAAACCCGAAGTTTTCATGAAATCAAAATTCGCTTTTCATTGGCTTTATTCCAATTGAATTTGACTAGCAATTCGCCAAAAACGAACAGACTCGAAGTTATCATGAAATCAAAAACCACTTTTGATTGACTCGATTCAAATCGAATTTGACATGCAATTCGCCAAAAATGAAAAAAACCAGGTCACCATGAAGTCAAAAATAACTTTTCATTGGCTCGATTCCAATCGAATTAGACTAGCGATTTGCCAAAAACGAACAAACACGAAATTACCATGAAATGAAAAATCACTTTTCAATTGCTCGATTCTAATCGAATTAGACTAGCAATTGGCTGAAAACCAAAAAACCCGAAGTTATCATGAAATCAAAAACCACTTTTCATTGACTCGATTCCAATCGAATTTGACTAGTAATTCGCCAAAAGTGAACAAACCCGAAGTTATCATGAAATCAAAAACCACTTTTGAATGACTCGATTCCAATAGAATTAGACTGGCAATTCGCCAAAAACAAAAAAAAAAACTCGAAGTTATCATGAGACTAGCAATTCGCCAAAAACAAATTAACCCGAAGTTATCATGAAATCAAAATCCACTTTTCATTGACTCGATTTCAATCGAATTAGACTAGCAATTCGTCAAACACGAACAAACCCGAAGTTTTCATGAAATCAAAATCCACTTTTCATTGGCTTTATTCCAATTGAATTTGACTAGCAATTCGCCAAAAACAAACAGACCCGATGTTATCATGAAATCAAAAACCACTTTTCATTGACTCGATTCCAATCGAATTTGACTAGCACTTCGCCAAAAATGAAAAAACCGGAAGTTACCATGAAGCCAAAAATCACTTTTCATTGACTCGATTCCAATCGAATTTGACTAGCAATTCGTCATAAACGAACAAACCCGAAGTTATCATGAAATCAAAAACCACTTTTCAATGATTCGATTCCAATCGAATTAGACTAGCAATTCTCCAAAAACGAACAATCTCGAAGTTTTCATGAAATCAAAAATCACTTTTCATTGACTCGATTCCAATCGAATTGGACTAGCAATTCGCCAAAAATGAAAAAACCCGAAGTTATCATGAAATCAAAAACCACTTTTCATTGACTCGATTCCAATCAAATTTGACTAGCAATTCGCTAAAAATTAACAAACCCGAAGTTTTCATGAGATCAAAAACCTCTTTTGATTGACTCGATTTCAATCGAATTAGACTAGCAATTTGCCAAAACCGAATTAACCCGAAGTTATCATGAAATCAAAAACCACTTTTCATTGACTCGATTCTAATCGAATTAGACTAGCAATTCGTCAAGCACGAACAATCCCGAAGTTTTCATGAAATCAAAATCCACTTTTCATTGGCTTTATTCCAATTGAATTTGACTAGCAATTCACCAAAAACGAACAGACCCGAAGTTATCATGAAATCAAAAACCACTTTTCATTGACTTGATTCCAATCGAATTTGACTAGCAATTCGCCAAAAATGAAAAAATCGGAAGTTACCATGAAGTCAAAAATCACTTTTCATTGGCTCAATTCCAATCGAATTAGAATAGCGATTTGCCAAAAATGAACAAACCCGAAGTTACCATGAAATGAAAAATCACTTTTCAATTGCTCGATTCCAATCGAATTAGACTAGCAATTGGCCGAAAACCAAAAAACCCGAAGTTATCATGAAATCAAAGACCACTTTTCATTTACTTGATTCCAATCGAATTAGACTAGCAATTCGCGAAAAAAGAACAAGCCCGAAGTTTTCATGAATTCAAAATCCAGTTTTCATTGACTCGTTTCCAATCGAATTAGACTAGCAATTCGTCAAAAACGGACAAAACCCGAAGTTATCATCAAATCAAAAACCACTTTTCACTGACTCGATCCCAATCAAATTAGACTAGAAAAAAGCCAAAAAGGAAAAAACCCGAAGTTATCAAAAATCAAAAACCACTTTTCATTGACTCGATTCCAATCAAATATGACTAGCAATTCGTCAAAAACGAACAAACTCGAAGTTCTCATGTAATCAAAAACCACTTTTCATTGACTCGATTCCAATCGAATTAGACTAGCAATTCGTCAAAAACGACCAAACCTGAAGTTATCATGCATTGACTCGATTCCAATCGAATTAGACTATTAATTCGTCAAAAATGAAAAAACTCGAAGTTATCATTAAATCAAAAACCACTTTTCATTGACTAGATTCGAATCGAATTAGACTAGCAATTCGCCAAAACCGACCAAACCCGAAGTTATCATGAAATCAAAAACTAATTTTCATTTACTCGATTCAAATCGAATTAGACTAGCAATTCGCCAAACACGAACAAACCCGAAGTTTTCATGAAATAAAAATCCACTTTTCATTGGCTTTATCCCAATTGAATTTGACTAGCAATTTGCCAAAAACGAACAAACCCGAAGTTTTCATGAAATCAAAAACCAGTTTTCATTGACTCGATTCCAATCGAATTTGACTAGCAATTCGCTAAAAATGAAAAAACCCGAAGTTATCACGAAATCAAAAACCACTTTTCATTTACTCGATTCCAATCAAATTTGACTAGCAATTCGCTAAAAATTAACAAACCCGAAGTTTTCATGAGATCAAAAACCACTTTTGATTGACTCGATTCCAATCGAATTAGAATAGCAGTTCGCCAAAAATGAATTAACCCGAAGTTATCATGAAATCAAAAACCACTTTTCATTGACTCGATTCTAATCAAATTAGACTAGCGATTCGTCAAACACGAACAATCCCGAAGTTTTCATGAAATCAAAATCCACTTTTCATTGGCTTTATTCCAATTGAATTTGAATAGCAATTCGCCAAAAACGAACAGACCCGAAGTTATCATGAAATCAAAAACCACTTTTCATTGACTCGATTCCAATCGAATTTGACT
>NW_019264878.1:10454-11735 GCF_002742605.1 Olea europaea var. sylvestris
TCAACAAGACTCCTACGTCCACTAGAACTCTATGTCAACAATAACATCATCGGTCATGCAATTATATTACAAATAAATTACTCTTCTCAAGTAGGACTCTTGGATAAGAACATCCAACTAATTCAATTATACTAGGAGTACACTACCTACCACTATAAATACAGGACCCAAGTCCATTATTCAGGTATGTCTTTACATGCAATTTCAGCATATATCCTCACATATATTTCCCTTCTAACTTAAGCATCTGAGAGGCGACAAGGACATACCTCGTTGCCTTTGTTGCAGGTAGTAGAAGGCCTCGTTCATGCTTTTTCTCAGTTCTCATGCTCGGGAGATCTACCAGGTACGATTTTTGGTAGCATCATTATATAACCACAATGATCCACCAAACAATTGTCATTCATAGTGTGGCAGCTATTGTACATGATAAGGTATGCAACAAAATTGAAGAATATTGTTATTTATATGATGTCAATAAAGGAAATTTCAGCAAAAAAATCAATCGTATGTTAAATTTGTTTTACATAAATACTAAGAAATTCTTATTTTGCTTGCTCAAGTCAGACAGTTAAGTAAATTTCAATAAAAAGTTTAATACAAAAGTTGGCATATTTTATTTCCTTGCTTTGGTTCAACAAATGTATGTAGAATAATGTACTTCATCAATCAATATAAATATTTTGTACAAAAGAATCAAGAAAAAACGAACTCTTAAGTCTTAACTATCTAGCTTTTACTGAGATTTCTTTTTCTTTTCAACCAAATAATCCAATCTAAACCTTTAAAATTAGTTTATCTAATTAATCTGGACGATCGTGATCCAGTTCCCAATCCAAGTTATGATCATCTGTGTAGAATTCACCTCAATTTGCAAAAGGAACATGCCCAAGGTACTTATAAAGTCAAGATGCAAGCCTTTCACGAGCATGCCAGATTGACAAATGATCACTCGAATCTGCGATTCTCGAATCGGTATATGCAACTCAATCCAACTAAGAGCTCAGCAATGGCTGCTTCAGTCTTCTCTTTATCAGAAAAATGCAAGGTCTGCAACAACAGTACTGATGAAGGTTTAGAATCAAACTTCATCCTCTCAAAATTCTTCTCCCGCTGCCACTTCATTGTGTCGTTCGCCATCGGTGCAAGCCACCGCAAAATCTCCGCCATAGCGTCTCTCCACCCGGCAGCCAACAACTCATCTTCCTCCTCTCTCTTCATTTTCTTGCTCAGCTTTGTTCTTACAGAAGCTTTCAGATTTTCCGGCAGCATTTGGTATAA
>NW_019264879.1:0-1264 GCF_002742605.1 Olea europaea var. sylvestris
ATCATAATAGTAACAACTACTGCCACAATCATAGGCACTTATCAGACTGTCGAAATTCACTTCAATGATATAATTGCTTACAGATAATTAAACTGCATTCATCTTAAGAATCACCTTATCTAAAAGCTTAGGTTAAACTCTTAAATGAGTTGATTTCACAGCTACCCTTCTAAACATGAGTTGCATGTGAATAAGCATGTTGAAAATATATAATTCAAGAAAAATGAGTTTGACCACTTTATAAAACCTAAGCTTTCCGATAAAATAGTTCGATATCAACACTCTCTCTGGATTATGATCACTTCACAGGTACGTACTAGCTGTCAATGTTCTGGGACTGGTATACACCAAATTGCAGTTACCATCCTCAATCCGCCTTGTAGTCTCGAGAAAACCTCTGTGGAAGAGTCTTGGTTTCCTCATGTATGATTTTCTCAGTGACAAGGTTAAGAATCTTTTCTCTTACTTCGTATTTTCGAACACACATCTTCTCTGCACCATTGATGCTATCTTGTAATTAAGTCAAACATAAAGAATATATAAACGAATAGTAGGAAAGAAAGTACATATATGATGGATAGTATTTAGAAATATGAAATGTTAAATTGATTTTGATTTGATCAATTTCATGAATCGAACAGATCCTTTTATCACTATTAGCAAATGGGGTAGGTGCAGCATTTGGTGCTACATTGGATCTCAAGAAAAACCTGGATGACTTGGATGATATCCTTCAGGAAAACTATAACAACACGACCCTTTCCCTAATTCGAGTAAAACTCGATGATTTTTTCAGCAAGGCCTAGGTCTCAGCAGGATTCCTTCTCATTGCTTTCCTCACCTCAATAATTTCGTCTGTAATTTCATCTTTGGATCTCACCAAGGAGACCTACTAATAAACTATAAGAAATCTTTTTAATGATGTATAAGATGTTATACAAGAAGAGTGAATGCATTTCTTTTCATTTATCGTGAAGATTTTTTGGAAGGTCTTGTGGTTTCCACCATTCCTTCTATAGTTATAGAAATTTTGAAAGAAGTTGAAAGGGACAATTGCCTTGCAGTTACCAAATCTTCTATATTTTCTTCAACAACGCTATGGTGATAGAACTTTTTTGACATAATGGATGATCGACCCTCACATTAGCAGGGGCCTAATTTTTTGGACTTTTTTATTCACGCAAGGCTCACATGCTGTGAGAGGATGTCAACCATTATGTTAAAAAAACATTCTGGCAAAGTCGTTTAATTCTATTTTTGTTGC
>NW_019264879.1:10196-11734 GCF_002742605.1 Olea europaea var. sylvestris
CAAGATCTTCATTGATGCTTTGAACTGCAAATGACTTATCAATGACTTTTTTTCCAATGAGAGTGTACAAATCATTCTTGATTATCCCTTTCATCAATGTTAGAGAACCATTAGCAACCATTTAAGTCCCATTTTCTAATTTTAAAGTATAGCCTACCTCATCAAGTATTCCTAGAGAAGTAAGGTTCTCTTTAATCACTGGTCTATAACTTATACCTTGAATAATCTCTCCATTCTATCAAACATCCTTATTCTCACTCATCCTATACCTAAATCTTACATGACTTGTTATTTCCTAGAAATACGTGTTTCCATTAGCTTCTTTGAAGGTCTCAAACCACTATTTTGTAGGACACGTGGAAGGAACATCCAGAGCCTAAGATCTACTCTCTATCTCAGTCTACCTTTGAAATGCTCAACACTTCAGCACAGTCATAACCATCCAGCACCACTGTCGTATCTCCATCCCCATATGTTGCTTCTTACCCGTAGTCTATTTTTTCTCTAGGAAAATTTTCTTCAAGTGTCCCTCCTTATGACAGATAAAACACTTAAATTGCTTCCTTTTTGAAAGTTACAAGTTCAACCCTAAAGTCACAAGTTCAACCCTAAAGTCACCTATAGGGGGTGAATAGGTGAAAACTGTGGAAGTAAAATTATCAATTCATAGCTACAAGTCAATTATTAATTATTCTAGAAGTTTAGTCAATCAAGTCGATTAATCCTATGTTGAATTACCACATTTTTTAATATAAAAGTAATAAAGAACACAAGATTTGTTGATCAAAAAAACCAACTGGGAAAAAAAGGTCGAGACCAAGCTAGTATCCTCCGCTATTGACAATAATGAACTTGCATACAATTTAGCCAAAAAACCCACCTGACTTATTGATCTGATTCCTACAATACTTGCTGGAACATGCTTCACTTACACATGTTCTCGATCTTTCGAAATTGTCTATCTCATGTGAATCACTAAGAACGCTTTATTCTTGTAATCTTCCTATGCTTTTGGTCCAAACTCCCTCAATCTTCAACAACTCTTGAAGGCTATTAAGAAAGTACCTTTTGTATGTATAAAAGAAGTGGGTGTTTTAGATAAGGATGAACGGAATGTGATTGACCCCTCTAGAAAAATATAGGGTCAAGATCAAATTAGGCTTTGATACTACTTATTGGGAACTATTTAGGCCCAAACATGTGGAATTAATCAATAACAAGCACAAGCCACTTAATTATTGTTTCTAGATATTAAGATAATTGATCCAATTAAACCCTAATGAAACAATTACATAAACATTTAAATCAAAAGCATAAAAAGTAAATAACATCAAATATGATCATGGTCGAAAATCCCTTCAAAAACTCTTCACAAAGGAATAAAAAACCTCCAGGCAAATTTGTTCATAAAATCCAATAGAAATATTCACTTACAATATATACAAACACCACTAAATCTTATTTAAATCTAGCAACCTAACTTGTAAATCATCAAGGAACTTCTTTGGTTGTGCAACCCTATCTTCTATCAACCTTGG
>NW_019264880.1:0-11734 GCF_002742605.1 Olea europaea var. sylvestris
ACTTATGGGCCCGAAACGGACACCGTGTGCAGAAGTTACGCTGAATTCTTCGTACGCCGACTCTCCAAGCGTTCCAAATATGCAAGCCGAAATCCCTCATACATCACGACGAAGTTGTGAGTCCAATCCAAAATGCTCGCTACATTTTCAAAAAGTACTTATGGGCCAGAAACGGACACCGTGTGCAAATGTTATTCTCAATTCATCATACGCCGACTCTCCAAGCGTTCCAAGTATACAAGTTCTCATTCTTTCGAAAAATGGTAAAATCTCTCATACGTCACGACGAAGTCTTAAGTTCAATCAAAAACAGTTGCTACATTTCCAAAAAGTACTTATGGGCCCGAAACGGACACCATGTACAAAAGTTACGCTCAATTCCTCGTACGTCGACTATCCAAGCGTTCCAAATATGCAAGTGCTCATTCTTTCGAAAATGGCTAAAATCCCTCATACGTCGCGATGAAGTTGTGAGTTCAATCCAAAACACATTTCCAAAAAGTACTTATGGGCCCAAAACGGGCGCCGTGTGCAAAAGTTACGCTCAATTCTCCGTACGCCGACTATCCAAGCGTTCCAAATATGCAAGTGCTCATTCTTTCGAAAAATCGCTAAAATCCCTCATACGTCACGACGAAGTGGTGAGTTCAATCCAAAACGGTCGCTACATTTCCAAAAAGTACTTATGGGCTCGAAACGGACACCGTGGACAAAAGTTACGCTCAATTCATCGTACGTTGACTCTCCAAGCATTCCAAATATGCAAGTGCTTATTCGTTCGAAAAATGGCCGAAATCCCTCATACGTCACAACGAAGTCTTAAGTTCAATCCAAAATGGTCGCTACTTTTCCAAAAAGTACTTATGGGCCCGAAACGGCAACGTGTGCAAAAGTTACGCTCAATTCTTCGTACGCCGACTATCCAAGCGCTCCAAATATGCAAGTGCTCATTCTTTCAAAAAATGGCCGAAATCCCTCATACGTCACAACGAAGTCTTAAGTTCAATCCAAAACGGTCGCTACATTTCCAAAAAGTACTTATGGGCCCGAAACGGCAACGTGTGCAAAAGTTACGCTCAATTCTCCGTACGCCGACTATCCAAGCGTTCCAAATATGCAAGTGCTCATTCTTTCGAAAATGTCTAAAATCTCTCATACGTCACGATGAAGTTGTGAGTTCAATCCAAAACACATTTCCAAAAAGTACTTATGGGCCCGAAACGGGCACCGTGTGCAAAAGTTACGCTCAATTCTCCGTACGCCGACTAGCCAAGCGTTCCAAATATGCAAGTGCTCATTCTTTCGAAAAATCGCTAAAATCCCTCATACGTCACGACGAAGTGGTGAGTTCAATCCAAAACGGTCGCTACATTTCCAAAAAGTACTTATGGGCCCGAAACGGACACCGTGGACAAAAGTTACGCTCAATTCATCGTACGCCGACTCTCCAAGCATTCCAGATATGCAAGTGCTCATTCTTTCGAAAAATGGCCGAAACCCCTCATACGTCACGACGAAGTCTTAAGTTCAATCCAAAACGGTCGCTACATTTCCAAAAAGTACTTATGGGCCCGAAATGGACACCGTGTGCAAAAGTTACGCTCAATTCATCGTACGGCGACTATCCAAGCACTCCAAATATGCAAGTGCTCAATCTTTCAAAAATGGCTAAAATCCCTCATACGCCACGACGAAGTTGTGGGTTCAATCCAAAACGGTCGCTACATTTCCAAAAAGTACTTATGGGCCCGAAACGGACACCGTGTGCAAAAGTTACGCTCAATTCTCTGTACGCCGACTATCCAAGCGTTCCAAATAAGCAAGTGGTCATTCTTTTGAAAAATCGCTAAAATCACTCATGCGTCACGATGAAGTTTTGAGTTCAATCCAAAACGGTCGCTATATTTCCAAAAAGTACTTATGGGCCCGAAACGGACCCCGGGACAAAAGTTACGCTCAATTCTTCGTACGCCGACTATCCAAGCGTTCCAAATATGCAAGTGTTCATTCTTTTGAAAATGGCCAAAATCCCTCATACGTCGCGACGAAGTCTTAAGTTCTATCAAAAACGGTCGCTACATTTCCAAAAAGTACTTATGGGCCTGAAACTGACACCGTGTGCAAAAGTTACGCTCAATCCTTCGTACGCCGACTATCCAAGCATTCCAAATATGCAAGTGCTCATTCTTTCGAAGAATCGCTAAAATCCCTCATACGTCACGACGAAGTTGTGAGTTCAATCCAAAACGATCGCTACACGTCGAAAAAGTACTTATGGGCCCGAAACGGACACCGTGTGCAAAAGTTACGCTGAATTCTTCGTACGCCGACTCTCCAAGCGTTCCAAATATGCAAGCCGAAATCCCTCATACGTCACGACGAAGTTGTGAGTTCAATCCAAAAAGCTCGCTACATTTTCAAAAAGTACTTATGGGCCCGAAACGGACACCGTGTGCAAAAGTTACGCTCAATTCTCTGTACGCCTACTATCCAAGCGTTCCAAATAAGCAAGTGGTCATTCTTTTGAAAAATTGCTAAAATCACTCATGCGTCACGATGAAGTTTTGAGTTCAATCCAAAACGGTCGCTATATTTCCAAAAAGTACTTATGGGCCCGAAATGGACCCCGGGACAAAAGTTACGCTCAATTCTTCGTACGCCGACTATCCAAGCGTTCCAAATATGCAAGTGCTCATTCTTTTGAAAATGGCCAAAATCCCTCATACGTCGCGACGAAGTCTTAAGTTCTATCAAAAACGATCGCTACATTTCCAAAAAGTACTTATGGGCCTGAAACTGACACCGTGTGCAAAAGTTACGCTCAATTCTTCGTACGCCGACTATCCAAGCATTCCAAATATGCAAGTGCTCATTCTTTCGAAGAATCGCTAAAATCCCTCATACGTCACGACGAAGTTGTGAGTTCAATCCAAAACGGTCGGTACATTTCCAAAAAGTACTTATGGGCCCGAAACGGACTCCGTGTGCAAAAGTTACGCTCAATTCTCCGTACGCCGACTATCCAAGCGTTCCAAATATGCAAGTGCTCATTCTTTCAAAAATGGCTAAAATCCCTCATACGTCACGATGAAATTGTGAGTTCAATTAAAAACGGTCGCTACATTTCCAAAAAGTACTTATGGGCCTGAAACTGACACCGTGTGCAAAAGTTACGCTCAATTCTTCGTACGCCGACTATCCAAGCGCTCCAAATATGCAAGTGCTCATTCTTTCAAAAATGGCTAAAATCCCTCATACGTCACGATGAAATTGTGAGTTCAATTAAAAACGGTCGCTACATTTCCAAAAAGTACTTATGGGCCCGAAACGGACACCGTGTGCGAAAGTTACGCTCAATTCTCCGTACGCCGTCTATCCAAGCGTTCCAAATGTGCAAGTACTCATTCTTTTGAAAAATCGCTAAAACCCCTCATACGTCACGACAAAGTTGTGAGTTCAATCCAAAACGGTCGCTACATTTCCAAAAAGTACTTATGGGCCCGAAACGGACACCGTGGACAAAAGTTACGCTCAATTCTTCGTACGCCGACTCTCCAAGCATTCCAAATATATAAGTGCTCATTCTTTCGAATAATGTCCGAAATCCCTCATACGTCACGACGAAGTCTTAAGTTCAATCCAAAACGGTCGTTACATTTCCAAAAAGTACTTATGGGCCCGAAACGGACACCGTGTGCAAAAGTTATGCTCAATTCTCCGTACGCCGACTATCCAAGCGTTCCAAATATGCAAGTGCTCATTCTTTCGAAAATGGCCAAAATCCCTTATACGTCAAGCCGAAGTCTTAAGTTCACTCAAAAATGGTCGCTACATTTCCAAAAAGTACTTAGGGGCCCCAAACGGACACCGTGTGCAAAAGTTACGCTGAATTCTTCGTACGCCGACTATCCAAGCGTTCCAAATGTGCAAGTGCTCATTCTTTTGAAAAATCGCTAAAATCCCTCATACGTCATGATGAAGTTGTGAGTTCAATCCTAGACGGTCGCTACACGTCGAAAAAGTACTTATGGGCCCGAAACGGACACCGTGTGCAAAAGTTACGCTCAATTCTTCGTACGCCGACTCTCCAAGCATTCCAAATATGCAAGTGCTCATTGTTTCGAAAAATGTCCGAAATCCCTCATACGTCACGACGAAGTCTTAAGTTCAATCCAAAACGGTCGCTACATTTCCAGAAAGTACTTATGGGCTCGAAACGGACACCGTGTGCAAAAGTTACGCTGATTACTTCGTACGCCGACTCTCCAAGCGTTCTAAATATGCAAGTGCTCATTCTTTCGAAAAGTGGCCGAAATCCCTCATACATCACGACGAAGTGGTGAGTTCAATCCAAAACGGTCGCTACATTTCCAAAAAGTACTTATGGGCCCGAAACGGACACCGTGGGCAAAAGTTACGCTCAATTCTTCGTCCGCCGACTATCCAAGCGCTCCAAATATGCAAGTGCTCATTCTTTCAAAAATGGCTAAAATCCCTCATACATCACGACGAAGTGGTGAGTTCAATCCAAAACGGTCGCTACATTTCCAAAAAGTACTTATGGGTCCGAAACGGACACCGTGTGCAAAAGTTACGCTCAATTCTTCGTACGCCGACTATCCAAGCGTTCCAAATATGCAAGTGCTCATTCTTTCGAAAGATCACAAAAATCCCTCATACGTCACGACGAAGTTGTGAGTTCAATCCAAAACGGTCGCTACACATCCAAAAAGTACTTATGGGCCCGAAACGGACACCGTGTGCAAAAGTTACGCTGAATTCTTCGTACGTCGACTCTCCAAACGTTCCAAATATGCAAGTGCTCATTCTTTCGAAAAATGTCCGAAATCCCTCATATGTCCTGACGATGTCTTAAGTTCAATCCAAAACGGTCGCTACATTTCCAAAAAGTACTTATGGGCCCGAAACGGACATGGTGTGCAAAAGTTACGCTCAATTCTTCGTACGCCGACTATCAAGCGTTCCAAATATGCAAGTGCTCATTCTTTTGAAAATGGCTAAAATCCCTCATACGTCACGACAAAGTTGTGAGTTCAATCCAAAACGTTCGCTACATTTTCAAAAAGTACTTCTGGGCCCGAAACGGACACCGTGTGCAAATGTTACGCACAATTCTTCGTACGCCGACTCTCCAAGCGTTCCAACTATGCAAGTTCTCATTCTTTCGAAAATGGCTAAAATCCCTCATACGTCACGACGAAGTCTTAAGTTCAATCAAAAACGATCCCTACATTTCCAAAAAGTACTTATGGGCCCGAAACGGACATCGTGTGCAAAAGTTAAGCTCAATTCATCGTACGCTGACTATCCAAGCGTTCCAAATATGCAAGTGCTCATTCTTTCAGAAAATTGCTAAAATCCCTCATACGTCACGATGAAGTTGTGAGTTCAATCCAAAACGGTCGCTACACGTCCAAAAAGTACTTATGGGCCCGAAACGGACACCGTGTGCAAAAGTTACGCTGAATTCTTCGTACGCCGACTCTCCAAGCGTTCCAAATATTCAAGGGCTCATTCTTTCAAAAAATGACTGAAATCCCTCATACGTCACGACGAAGTCTTAAGTTCAATCCGAAACGGTCGCTACATTTCCAAAAGGTACTTATGGGCCCGAAACGGACACCGTGTGCAAAAGTAACGCACAATTCTTCGTACGCCGACTATCCAAGCGCTCCAAATATGCAAGTGCTCATTCTTTCGAAAAATGGCCAAAATCCCTCATACGTCACGACGAAGTCTTAAGTTCAATCCGAAACGGTCGCTACATTTCCAAAAAGTACTTATGGGCCAGAAACGGACACCGTGTGCAAAAGCTACGCTCAATTCTTCGTACGCCGACTATCCAAGCATTCCAATTATGCAAGTGCTCATTCTTTCGAAAGTGGCAAAAATCCCTCATACGTCACGACGAAGTTGTGAGTTCATTTCAATACGCTCGCTACATTTCCAAAAAGTACTTTTGGGCCCGAAACGGACACCATGTGCAAAAGTTACGCTCAATTCTTCGTACGCCGACTCTCCAAGCGCTCCAAATATGCAAGTTCTCATTCTTTTGAAAAATGGCTAAAATACCTCATACGTGACGATGAAGTCTTAAGTTCAATCAAAAACGGTCGCTACATTTCCAAAAAGTACTTATGGGCCCGAAACGGACACCACGGGCAAAAGTTATGCTCAATTCTTCGTACGCCGACTATCCAAGCATTCCAAATATGCAAGCGCTCATTCTTTCGAAAAATCGCCAAAATCCCTCATACGTCACGACGAAGTCTTAAGTTCAATCCAAAACGGTCGCTACATTTCCAAAAAGTACTTATGGGCCTGAAACGGACACCGTGTGCAAAAACTACGGTAAATTGTTCGTACGCCGACTATCCAAGCATTCCAAATATGCAAGTGCTCATTCTTTCAAAAATGGCTAAAATCCCTCATACGTCACGATGAAGTTGTGAGTTCAATCCAAAACGCTAGCTACATTTCCAAGAAGTACTTTTGGGCCCGAAACGGACACCGTGTGCAAAAGTTACGCTCAATTCCCCGTACGCCGACTATCCAAGCGTTCCAAATATGCAAGTGCTCATTCTTTCGAAAAATCGATAAAATCCCTCATATGTCACGACAAAGTTGTGAGTTCAATCCAAAACGGTCGCTACATTTCCAAAAAGTACTTATGGGCCCGAAACGGACATCGTGGACAAAAGTTACGCTCAATTCTCCGTACGCCGACTCTCCAAGCATTCCAAATATGCAAGTGCTCATTCTTTCGAAAATGGCTAAAATCCCTCATACGTCACGACAAAGTTGTGAGTTCAATCCAAAACGGTCGCTACATTTCCAAAAAGTACTTATGGGCCCGAAACGGAAACCGTGTGTAAAAGTTACGCTCAATTCTTCGTACGCCGACTATCCAAGCGCTCCAAATATGCAAGTCCTCATTCTTTCGAAAATGGCTAAAATCCCTCATACGTCACCACGAAGTGGTGAGTTCAATCCAAAACGGTCGCTACATTTCCAAAAAGTACTTATGGGCCCGAAACGGACACCGTGTGCAAAAGTTACGCTCAATTCTCCGTACGCCGACTATCCAAGCGTTCCAAATATGCAAGTGCTCATTCTTTTGAAAAATCGCTAAAACCCCTCATACGTCACGACGAAGTTGTGAGTCCAATCCAAAACGGTCGCTACATTTCCAAAAAGTACTTATGGGCCCGAATCGGACACCGTGGACAAAAGTTACGCTCAATTCTTTGTATGCCGACTCTCCAAGCATTCCAAATATGTAAGTGCTCATTCTTTCAAAAAATGTCCGAAATCCATCATATGTCACGATGAAGTCTTAAGTTCAATCGATAACAGTCGCTACATTTCCAAAAAGTACTTATGGGCCCGAAACGGACACCGTGTGCAAAAGTTACGCTCAATTCTTCGTACGCCGACTATCCAAGCGTTCCAAATATGCAAGTGCTCATTCTTTCGAAAATGACTAAAATCTCTCATACGTCACGACGAAGTCCTGAGTTGAATCCAAAACGCTCACTACATTTCCAGAAAGTACTTATGGGCCCGAAACGGACACCGTGTGCAAAAGTTACGGTCAATTCTCCGTACGCCGACTACCCAAGCGTTCCAAATATGCAAGCGCTCATTCTTTTGAAAAATCGCTAAAATCCCTCATACGTCATTATGAAGTTGTGAGTTCAATCCAAAACGGTCGTCACATTTCCAAAAAGTACATATGGGCCCGAAACGGACACCCTGGACGAAAGTTACGCTCAATTATTCGTACGCCGACTCTCCAAGCATTCCAAATATGAAAGTGCTCATTCTTTCAAAAAATGGCCGAAATCCCTCATACGTCACTAAGAAGTTGTGAGTTCAATCCAAAACGCTCGCTACATTTCCAAAAAGTAATTATGGGCCCGAAACGGACACCGTGTGCAAAAGTTACGCTGAATTCTTCGTACGCCGACTCTCCAAGCGTTCCAAATATGCAAGTGCTCGTTCTTTCGAAAAAAGGCCGAAATCTCTCATACGTCACGACGAAGTTGTGAGTTCAATCCAAAACGGTCGCTACATTTCCAAAAAGTACTTATGGGCCCGAAACGGACACCGTGTGCAAAAGTTACGCTGAATTCTTCGTACGCTGACTCTCCAAGCGTTCCAAATATGCAAGTGCTCGTTCTTTCGAAAAAAGGCCGAAATCTCTCATACGTCACGACGAAGTTGTGAGTTCAATCCAAAACGGTCGCTACATTTCCAAAAAGTACTTATGGGCCCGAAACGGACACCGTGTGCAAAAGTTACGCTCAATTCTCCGTACGCCGACTATCCAAGCGTTCCAAATATGCAAGTGCTCATTGTTTTGAAAATTGGCCGAAATCCCACATACGTCCCGATGAAGTTGCGAGTTCAATCCAAAACGATCGCTACACTTCCAAAAAGTATTTATGGGCCCGAAACGGAATCCCGTGTGCAAAAGTTACGCTGAATTCTTCGTACGCCGACGCTCCAAGCGTTCCAAATATGCAAGTGCTCATTCTTTTGAAAAATGGCCGAAATCCCTCATACGTCACTACAAAGTTGTGAGTTCAATCCAAAACGGTCGCTACATTTCCAAAAAGTACTTATGGGCCCGAAACGGACACCGTGTGCAAAAGTTACGCTGAATTCTTCGTACGCCGACTCTCCAAGCTTTCCAAATATGTAAGTGCTCATTCTTTCGAAAAATGGCCAAAATCGCTCATACGTCATGATGAAGTAGTGGGTTCAATCCAAAACGATCGTTACATTTCAAAAAACTACTTATGGGCCCGGAACGAACACCGTGTGCAAAAGTTATGCTGAATTCTTCGTACGCCGACTCTCCAAGCGTTCCAAATATGCAAGTGCTCATTCTTTCGAAAAATGGCCGAAATCCCTCATATGTCACGACGAAGTAGTGAGTTCAATCCAAAACGATCGCTACATTTCCAAAATGTAATTATGGGCCTTAAACGGACACCGTGTGCAAAAGTTACGCTCAATTCTCCGTACGCCGACTATCCAAGCGTTCCAAATATGCAAGTGCTCATTCTTTTGAAAAATGGCCGAAATCCCACATACGTCACGACGAAGTTGTGAGTTCAATCCAAAACGATCGCTAAACTTCCAAAAAGTACTTATGGGCCCGAAACGGACACCGTGTGCAAAAGTTACGCTGAATTCTTCGTACGCCGACTCTCCAAGCGTTCCAAATATGCAAGTGCTCATTCTTTCGAAAAATGGCCGAAATCCCTCATACATCACTACGAAGTTGTGAGTTCAATCCAAAACGCTCGCTACATTTCCAAAAAGTACTTATGGGCCCGAAACGGACACCGTGTGCAAAAGTTACGCTGAATTCTTCGTACGCCGACTCTCCTAGCGTTTCAAATATTCAAGTGCTCATTCTTTTGAAAAATGGCCGAAATCCCTCATACGTTACGACGAAGTCTTAAGTTCAATCCAAAATGGTCGCTACATTTCCAAAAAGTATTTATGGACCGAAATGGACACTGTGTGCAAATGTTACGCTCAATTCTCCATACGCCAACTATCCGAGCGTTCCAAATATGCAATTGCTCATTCTTTCGAAAAATGGCTAAAATCCCTCATACGTCACGACGAAGTCTTAAGTTCAATAAAAAACGGTCGTTACATTTCCAAAAAGTACTCATGGGCCCGAAACGGACACCGTGTGCAAAACTTACGCTGAATTCTTCGTACGCCGACTCTCCTAGCTTTTCAGATATTCAAGTGCTCATTGTTTAGAAAAATGGCCGAAATCCCTCATACGTTACGAAGAAGTCTTAAGTTCAATCCAAAATGGTCGCTACATTTCCAAAAAGTACTTATGGCCCGAAATGGACACTGTGTGCAAATGTTACGCTCAATTCTCCATACGCCAACTATCCAAGCGTTCCAAATATGCAATTGCTCATTCTTTCGAAATATGGTTAAAAGCCATCATACGTCACGACGAAGTCCTAACTTCAATAAATAACGGTCGCTACATTTTCAAAAAGTACTCATGGGCCCGAAACGGACACCGTTTGCAAAAGTTACGTTCAGTTCTCCGTACACCGACTATCCAAGCGTTCTAAATATGCAATTGCTCATTCTTTCGGAAAATGGCCAAAATCCCTCATACGTCACTACGAAGTTGTGAGTTCAATCCAAAACACTCGCTACATTTCCAAAATGTACTTATGGGCCCGAAACGGACACCGTGTGCAAAAGTTACGCTGAATTCTTCGTACGCCGACTCTCCAAGCGTTCCAAATAGGCAAGAGCTCATTCTTTCGAAAAATGGCTGAAATCCCTCATACGTCACGACGAAGTGGTGAGTTCAATCCAAAACGGTCGCTACATTTCCAAAAAGTACTTACGGGCCCGAAACGGACACCGTGTGCAAAAGTTACGCTGAATTCTTCGTACGCCGACTCTCCAAGCGTTCCAAATATGCAAGTGCTCATTCTTTCGAAAATGGCTAGAATCCCTCATACGTCACGACGATGTTGTGAGTTCAATCCAAAACGGTCGCTACATTTACAAAAAGTAGTTATGGGCCCAAAACGGACACCGTGTGCAAAAGTTACGCTCAATTCTCCGTACGCCGACTATCAAAGAGTTCCAAATATGCAATTGCTCATTCTTTTGAAAAATGGCCGAAATCTCTCATACGTCACGACGAAGTTGTGAGTTCAATCCAAAACGATCGCTACATTTCCAAAAAGTACTTATGGGCCCGAAACGGACACCGTGGACAAAAGTTACGCTTAATTCTTCGTACGTCGACTCTCCAAGCATTCCAAATATCCAAGTGCTCATTGTTTCAAAAAATCGCTAAAATCCCTCTTACGTCACGACGAAGTCGTGAGTTCAATCCAAAACGGTCGCTACACTTCCAAAAAGTACTTATGGGCCCCAAACGGACACCGTGTGCAAAAGTTACGCTCAATTCTTCTTACGCCGACTATCCAATCGTTCCAAATATAAAATTGCTCATTCTTTTAGAAAATGGCCAAAATCCCTCATACGTCACGATGAAGTGGTGAGTTCAATCCAAAACGATCGCTACATTACCAAAAAGTACTTATGGGCCCGAAACGGACATCGTGTGCAAAAGTTACGCTCAATTCTTCTTACGCCGACTATCCAATCGTTCCAAATATAAAATTGCTCATTCTTTTAGAAAATGGCCAAAATCCCTCATACGTCACGATGAAGTGGTGAGTTCAATCCAAAACGATCGCTACATTACCAAAAAGTACTTATGGGCCCGAAACGGACATCGTGTGCAAAAGTTACGCTCAATTCTCCGTACGCCGACTATCCAAGCGTCCTAAATATGCAATTGCTCATTCTTTCGAAAAATGGCCGAAATCCCTCATACGTCACGACGAAGTCTTAAGTTCAATCCAAAATGGTCGCTACATTTCCAAAAAGTATTTATGGGCCCGAAATGGACACCGTGTGCAAAAGTTACGCTCAATTCTCCGTACGCCGACTATCCAAGCGTCCTAAATATGCAATTGCTCATTCTTTCGAAAAATGGCCGAAATCCCTCATACGTCACTAAGAAGTTGTGAGTTCAACCCAAAACGCTCGCAACATTTCCAAAAAGTACTTATGGGCCCGAAACGGACACCGTGTGCAAAAGTTACGCTGAATTCTTCGTACGCCGACTCTCCTA
>NW_019264881.1:0-869 GCF_002742605.1 Olea europaea var. sylvestris
TTTTTTTTTTTTTTTCAAAGTAATTCTCATCAATTAGCACTAGTTTGATGTGAACTAGCGGCCCCATATCCGCCCCGTGAAGAATTATAAAAGAAAAAATGTTTAGCTGCAAGGACACAAACAACGCATGGCCTGCAATTTTGGGCGAGCCAGGCGACATAGAAAACAAGACTCGTCCCTGCCAGGTCACCAAGCCTAACACTTCGTTTTTTCCAGTGTGGTCTAAGGAGCTAGAACCGATACAAACCACCTCTCTCAACCGCCAGGCCCGAGACATGAGCGTCACAGACCTGATCCGGCCAAACAAGTGCCAGGCCATCCAAAGCCGGGGAAGCCGGACAGCTCGATCATGAGAGTACCTTCATGGATGAATCTACAAGACTACAAGAAGCATTTACATAATACCCAAGCTCCAAGAACAGGCAGCCAAAAAGGTTTAAATGAGGGAGTAAAGCCAAACTTTTATTGGCAAAAATAATGCCTTGATCATGTTACATGTAACAGCAGCAGAATCTGTGTAACGTAACAAGATACTAATTCTCTGAATCCCTAATATATGATTGCAGAGAATCAAATTGGGAACAACACCCAAAAAAAAAAAATTTAACATTCTCGACGAGCTAAAAGGTGTAAAATGAAAAGAAAAATAATGTCAAATACGTCTATTTTACAAATTGAGTAAAATATTTGCAGCCACTGTTGATTGGCCACGGATTTGTTACAAAATGGCACCCAGCAACCAAATATGCAAGACAAGCCAATAAGCAATGAGACCTAGCCTTGCTCTCGGACGACTCATCAAAGCTTGACTACCAGACACCCTGAATAAATTGGAAATAAGCATTAGAACCATAAAAACAAGTCTAAAT
>NW_019264881.1:7703-11731 GCF_002742605.1 Olea europaea var. sylvestris
TAACGGTGCTTTACATTGACAAGTTTACGACGCCGTATTAGAAAAGCTAAATAGTGTAAAAGTGTAACACTATTTCCATTCACGCTTTCTATAAGTACATCAACAAGGAAAATTCGCAATCCTAAAAGTCAGGCCCTGTATTTATATGCCTCAGATTTGACTGTTTGTTGTAGGCTAGAATAGCTAGATTGCATGTCTCTCTAGTAATTAAATATAAATTTAAAACTCTAAATTAATTCACTAATTTTTACTTTCATTAAATTATCCTAATTTTTTTTTATTCTTTTAGAATTTGTGTTTAACTAGAATCCTAATAGATTAAGAGAAATTACATGAATATAATTAGGAAAAATTAGGCAATACTCTAAAAAATTGACTAATTTGATCGCTGCCCTATTAACTGATGAAATCATATAATCAACGTAATTAAAACATTCTAGAATTACAACACTACCCAAAACTCAAATAAATAGTTCCTATTCCAAAAAACTCTCAGAAAGAGATTCTTCTCACATACTACTTCACTTTTCCTCACCACATTCTAGAATTGTACTATTTTTTTTATTTGCTCTGGAAGTGTGAGGCGGAGCGTCATACCTATGACAAGTGCGAGTATGAGCTTGTTATGGAAAGAATGCTCCATATGCAGAAGATCCGAGAGCAAGAAGCCAAGATAATGGGCTCTCAGAAAGGCCAGTTGCCCATTCCTCCCATTTCCAAAACAGTCGATGCTTGACTTTGAAAGATTATGTTAATCAAGACAATGCATCATTTGGACCTTCGCTGAATTTAAGATCTTCAATGCTAGGACGTTTATGAAAATTTTCAGAAAGAAGCTAAACTGTGAGTAGTGGTAGTCATCGGAGGACTTAATTTGAAATTGTTTTAGTGTTATGTAAACGTGATTGCTAAACTACTCTCAATTTTCCCTGGTAATCTAATTCCAAATAAATTTTACATATTTGATGTCTGTTTTACTATATGTTTTCTAGAAAAACTGTTGGTGTTTTTAATTTTTCACAAGTGATTTTTAGTTCAATTTTTATGTAAGTTTATGATAAATTTATAACTTTGTCAAGGCTAGATAATGTCGTCACTGATAGGATGAATAACTCGTTGTGAATATTTGCATTCTAGTACGAATTTTTCTTACATATTCTAAAAAAAATGAATCCATACTGTTAGGGGGTCTATCATAAGATTGTTGGCATTCTAGTTTTGCTTTTTTTGATGCCAAGAATCAGAAAAAAAGTAACCCCTTTCCTTTCTTTTAGCCGAACAGCTCTACAAAAATAGGTCAGTTGAGGACTTGATCGGGTACTCAACCGGTTGATCCACTATAGCTTGCCCTTTCATCTTCTTTTGATAAGTACACATAATGTTAAAGAAAGAATGACTATCTAAGTTGGTTGATGCCGGTAAGTTCGAAGAACGAAATCCAAGTTCTATTACATGTAGGGGCTACCTATTTGGCAATGTTCAAGTTGAAGCTTCTAGTCAAAACGATTAGTTTCCATTCCGGTAGTTGTTTCTGTGGTCCGTGCTCTTAGGTGAAGAGTAAGCTATATTGGGTTAAGACGTAGTGCCAGACTGAAGTCCCACACTTAAAAAATAGCTCAAACCTCAAAGAGCAGTTGTCATTGACTTGGTGCAAAGAGTCCGTCTTTGACATCGCTAACGCTAAATTGAATGCCCGATCGTGCTAACCTTCGTGTGATTTAAGTGCTCCCTACAACACATTTGTGTTATTTTTCTATTTCATCTGGTCACTGCTAATTTCTCATTCTTGTGGACCTTCTCTTATTTGCATACCAGCTATCACCAAGGAAGAGACCTATGCCTACGGATCCATTCTATTAGAGTCAAGTAGAATGTCACTAAGAACAAAGATGGATTGAAAGGAACTGCCAGCATGAATTGGCCGATAGATCAAAG
Organism: Olea europaea var. sylvestris; assembly: GCF_002742605.1. Classification (NCBI taxonomy): domain Eukaryota; kingdom Viridiplantae; phylum Streptophyta; class Magnoliopsida; order Lamiales; family Oleaceae; genus Olea; species Olea europaea. Next base: position 9,639 of record NW_019264881.1, read on the forward strand.
AAAAGTACTCTTTCTATCAATGGAAGGAACTCAACGAAATAACATACTCCTTCTTCAGGACTTCCCTTAGCCATTGCTTTAGGATGTCAAGTCGCGAAGGATGGTTGAGATTTCACCCTTCGAAGAGCTGGGAAGGGCTGTAGTTTCAAGCCTAGTCTCATTTCTAGGATCAATCCTTGTTCTCTTCAATACTAAGAAACAGAACCTTCCGGATTACGTTTAGTTAAATAGAGTCTTGTCATTAGCCCAAACGAGGGGAATGACAGGAGAAGCGAAGCACTCGGCTAAGAAGATGAAGCGAAGGAAGGACTGGGAACAGGGCTACCAAAAGGGGAATGATGCACCCGTAGTGATATAGACAGAACGCACATTCAAGGGTTAAAGAGCGGATCTTTGTTTGATCAAGAACAAGATCCAAAAACAAAGAGTCATTCAAGAAGCCGATATCAAAGCCCAGGTGAAACCCCAAGTCGTATAAAGTCAGGTTCAGTATGTGGGAGATTACTAAATCCACTTTCGGGGCGTTTCCCAGATAACTTAGACAAGTAGTAGTACAGTTCGAAAGAGAGGACGAGGTGAGGTATTTGGTAGTCGCTGTTGGTCCTGCCTGTAAGGCCGAATCACGAGTAGAAAGAGAACTTGTTGATGATGAGGGAGAGGGAGAGGGAGAGGGAGAGGAGAGGGCATTGATGTTGAGGAAGGTAGCTATGCTTATAAGGATTCTTTTCTCCATTGCAGCTCATTTGGATGTTGAGATTTGGTAAATGGATGTCAAAACAACATTTATTAATGGCCATCTTGAGGAAGACGACACCTCTGATCTCGCGAATATCTGGTTCAGTCGATCTCTCTCCAGTGCGTGATTGTGCGTGGTCCCGCGTGCTGCTTATCTAACATCAGATCAGAGCTTCTTTGGTGGTGGGTTTTATGTGGAGGTTTTGATGTATGGTGGTCTTCGCTGCTGGGTAGGAAGAGAGAAGAGATCTCAACCCCTCCCTTTTGCCTTTTTTCTTTGTCTATTTCTTCTGGTTTTCTAGTTTCTTAGGTGAGTCCCTTTGCTCATCTTTCTTGTTGTTGCTTTATTCTTGATTTGCGGTTCAATTATGGCCATCGGTGGCCAGTTAGTTGTTAACTTGGACAGAGCCTTGCGGGTTCATTCGGTCCCTAACGGGGATGACTCCCTTGTTCTTGTTGAGCCTTCCTTGCCTTTGAATTGCGCTCTTGCTAGTGCCCAGCCAGGTTTGGGTAGCTTTTTGGAGAAGGACTTAGCCCCTCGTGAGGTTGGTAACAGTATACCTTCACCAGAAGTTCAGTTAACTGATATTGCCTCTTTGAAGAGAGAATGTAAATCTTTGAGAACCTTGGTGAAAAAGGAAGGCTGGAACAGCTCTTTTCAGAGTGGCCCCAAGAGTGTCTCAGCTCGGTCTCGTGCTTATCCCTTTTACTACTGGCAGAGGAGACAGGGAAAGGGGACTTGGTTCTTTTTCCCATAATACAGCACGGGTGGTGCGAGCTCCTCAGGTTCCCCTAAATGCTATTGAGCTCTCTATAGTTGCTGGGTCAGTGGGGATGTGAGTCTGGTGATGGACCCAACGCAGATTCTAGTTGTGATAGACCTCGCTCGGGTGGTGGGAACGGTTCAGAATGCAATAATGGTTCCGCTCCTCCTCTTAGTTATGCGGGGGCTGTGAAGGCATGGAATCAATTACCAGGTAATTACTTAGACTCCGTTATGCATTTCTCTGTCTTTGCTCTTCTTGTTGAGGAAGGTAGAGTGAAAGTAGCCCCTCCGTCAGGGGTAGCCACTGAGGGGATGCAGGTGTGGGAAAAGACTCTGGTAGGGTATTTTGTTGGCCCTAAACCGTCTTATTCGGTTGTGAATGCGACTGCCCACAGACTCTGGGATGGTTTAGGATTGGTGGAAGGAATAACAGAGGAGAATGGATTTTTCAATTAACTGAAGTGATTCTTACTGACGGACTCTCAGACGAAAGAGGCTCAAGCAAATGAAAGTATCTTACAAGATCCATGAAATTGATAACAAGAAGGCTATGATTCTACTAGCTAATCGGGAGATAGCCGTCCTTGCATTG
>NW_019264882.1:0-2783 GCF_002742605.1 Olea europaea var. sylvestris
ACACTTTATTATCAAGTATCATTGAATAAATTTGACATGTTTTATTTATAATTGTCATGATATTTCATTCATTACATTTAGTGCAGTGTATTATACTCCAATACCTATGTTTCCTTATTTCAATTTTGTTTCCCAACATCTAATCCAAACAAAGATGTTGATGGTCTTTCATTCACTCCTGATATTTCATATTTGGATTCATTGTGGAGATACTGAAATCAAAGTACAAAACTAATCTACATTCTAATAATTAGTCCATCTTAATTAGTGCAAAACTCTTCTTCTATTCTAGTATTTTGTCCATATTAATTTATAGTCCATATTAAATATTAGAATGAGATCAACAACCACCAAAATAAGCAACCAAATTTATCTCAACAGTGAATCACTCTAACCTTAAATGTCACCAAGCCAATAAATAGTATGTAAAGCACTTGGACTCTCTCATCAACATTCAGTATAAGTGTCATCTGTACTAGAATCAACGTAGGAAAGGAAAAAAGTAGATAATCATCAAATATACTCTTGAAACAAATTCTAATAGTCAATCTAATTACAACTAAGAATTTGAAAAAAATGAGGATCTTGAAATGAAGTTGAAAACAACCAACTCTATAATTCTTATAACTGGAATTGGAATTGGCATGTTTTGTTCAACAATTTTCGGTAAAGCAACTTGAGTATAAACGAAATAGGGGTGGGGGTAGAATAATCAAAACATAGTTGCACAACTAAAGACAAATACCAACAAATAGTACAGCATTAGCACCATACAAGTCTTTAGGATTTTTGGTTATTCAAATACTAAAGCTTACCAACATAGACAATTATGTATAACTAAGGAGTATTTGGACGAGTCATTTTTTTGGCTATTAATTGAAAATCATACTCATTGGATAGAGTTCAAGTGAAGAACTCTATACTCTTAACTCATGTTCAATAGATTTACACTTAGATTTGGGTGATATCCGTAAAATATACTGCAATAAGTTTTTTACCTTTGTAAATATATGTGTAGACCAAAATTGATATTGACTTACAGCCTCGGGCTGAATAATATACACTTGTATATGAATATGCAATAGTGTTTTGATCATAGTAGGTGCACATTGAAGGTTAAATTGAAATTTGAGAAGAAATATTGTCTATGAACTGAACTTGTAATAGGTAATTACGTACATAATCTTTCTCAAAATACTTGTTAGACATATAAATGAACTTCCTACAATCTATAATAATAATCATGTAATTAAGTGTATTCATTATTCACCGAAGTCATTCAATCAAAAGTGCGACACGGAATACCTTAGTGAAGCTTGTTGAAAGAGTTGAAACATCCCCAATTAATTAAGGAAATTCAAGCAGAAACTAAAAACAAACTCATCAATCGAGGCTAGAAGTCATCAACAACAAAAGAAGTGCATCACATTCTCTCAATAAGGAGAACTACAATCACCTTCTTTGATGGAGTTTCGCAGAAAAATCTCGAAGTTTTTCTTCTCCAATTGCCATTTTTCTTTGTCTTTCCTTTGTATACCATTGGTATTTCTTTATCATTTCTGCCCCATGCCATCTAATGCAGCCAACTTTCCTTATTCCAAAAGGAGTCTTCTACCTCAACCTTTTATTTTGGTTCAAAAAGTCCAATTTCAATTCGGAAGTTGATTTCCACTCCAATCGGTCAAAGGCCAATTTAAAATGATGTTTCTTATCAAGGACCCAGTTTTCCCAAAAATTGCATTTTAGTCCTCGATTTCATTTATTTGTGCATCCTTTATCCTCTTCAATTTTTAAATGTAATCATCTACAAGATTTTATTTTCAATTTTGGCTCTTGTATTTGGAGGAAAATTTCTGGCTCCCTCGTTTCTTTTTTTTTTTTTCTTTTTTTAAGGCCGTCATATTTTTATAAGGTGTGTTTCTCATTTTTTATCCTACCTTTTCATTTTCTAGTTCTCTGTAGCCTTGGTGTGTTCGCAATGCAATACCATTCATATCCCTTTTTCCCATCTCAAGTTTTAGAGCAATTCGTCATGTTTGCTTGTTGTGTAAATTATATAAATCTTTTAGTAATCACATACTTTTTGAAATGAATGTCTGGATTGTAATCTAATTTAATTTACAAACAAAACAAATGTGTGTTTATATATGTAATATATGAAATCTTTAAATAACACTATGAATAATAATAATAATTGACGTAGTCACTTTTGGCAACCTCCCGAGGTGATTCTCCCAAGGACTCACACGGTCTTGCTCATCACATATTGGGGCACATAGTCCTCGGGGTAATACGCCCAAGGAGTGGCAATTTGCATCCTCGTGATCTAGTCGGTAGTGTCCTCGGCCATTCTTTTGACATACGGAGTTCATGAGTCCTCAAGCTATTCTGTTCATACTGAACCCCTCCTTTCGTTAAGAAGTCCTGCCTTCTAAGGACTCTAATATGATTCAAGCACCTCAACCTAGGACTACTACGTTCACAAGAACTCTAAGTCAACAATAGCATCATTGGTCATGCAATTATATTACAAATAAAATACTCCTCTCAAGGAGGACTCTATTAGGATAAGAACATCAAACTAATTCAATCCTATTAGGAGTACACTACCTACCTCTATAAATACATGACCCGGGTCCATTATTCAGGTACGTTTTTACATACAATTTCAGTATATATCCTCATATATATTCCCCTTCCGACTTAAGCATCGGAGGAGCGATGAGGACACACCTCGTTGCATTTGTTGCTATTATCGGAAGGTGCCCTTTCTCAGTTCTCAT
>NW_019264882.1:10758-11729 GCF_002742605.1 Olea europaea var. sylvestris
GAATTTTCTTGCTTCTAAGTTGCTTTACCTCTCGTTGAAGAATCTCAACAAGTTTTTCTTCATAAGTCAAATCTAATTTTATCTCTACCCATTCATTCCTCAATACATGAGAAGGATTTCCAATGTACTTTCTTAGCATGGCCACATGAAACACATTGTGCACTTGAGACATTGATGAAGGAAGATCAAGCTTGTAGACAACATTTCCAATTCTCTCGATAATAGAAAATGGACCAATGTATTTTGGGCTCAATTTTCCTTTCTTTCCAAATCACATAACCCATTTCATCGGCGCTACTTTCAAAAATACTTGGTCTCCGACTGTGAATTCTAGTATTCTTCTTCTTTCATAAGGAGCCATTCGAATCGTAACTTGATAACTGTTGTTGTATACGAATTCCACCAAAGGTAAAAATTTACTCCACTGACCTTGGAAGTCTAATACACAAGCCCTCAGCATATCTTTTAATATTTGTATTGTTCTTTCTGATTGTCCATCAGATTGAGGATGATAAGCTGTGCTAAAAGATAACTATGTTCCCAAAGCCTTATGTAAGCTTCTCCAGGAGAGAGATAAAAATTTAGAATCCCTGTCTGAGAGAATAGATAGTGGCACTCTATGAAATCTGACTATTTCCTGTACATAAAGCTGAGCATATCGGTCCATGGAATAAGTGGAACAAACTAGAATGAAATGGGCTGATTTTGTTAACCTATCCACAATAACCCAAATACTATCATATCCCTTAGTTGTTTTTGGTGATTTCACCACAAAGTCCATTGTGATTCTTTCCCATTTCTATTCTGGGATAGGTAATGGTTGTAAGGCTCCTGCTGGTCTTTGATGTTCTGCTTTTATCTGTTGACTAGTTAAACATTGTCCCACATATTCGGCTATCTTACCTTTTATGTTCGGCCACCAATAATGCAACTTCAAATCTCTATACATTTTAGTAGCTCCTGGATGAACA